>NC_140209.1:65661479-65668979 GCF_951802725.1 Rutilus rutilus
CACTGTCTGTGGTAAGTGTAACACTGAACAAAAAAAAGGCCTAAGTCATTGTGATGAATGGAGAAGAAGTGTTTTCCATTCATCATAGTGTTTTACATTGAGCACATCAGTGTTCAACTGGTTCTTGTCTATTCATATGATGGTTTGTGTGTGTCATTTGAAAACAAAATACCATTTTGAGAAGAAATAACATTGTTTTGAATGTAAAGTTTCATTTTGCAGGAGAATTGAGGGGTTTTGCCCATTGTGTGTGTGTTTTTGGATTTGTGTGTAGAGTTCTGAGAATATGAGGTATGCTTTCAGAAAATGTGTGTAAACAATCGAGAAAAACTGTAATATGCTGATTTACAGCTCAGAAAACATTTCTTATTATCAATGTTGAAAACAGTTTCATATTTTTTGTGGAAAACCATGATGCAGAATTATCTGATGAACCAAGCTGAAAGAACAGCATTTATATGAAGTAGTTTTTTTTAACAGTGAAAAAACCTTGACTGAAACCTTGATCAATTTAATGCATCGATCCTTGTTGAATAAAAATATTAATTTCATTAAAAAAAATCTTACTGTCCTCAACATTTTGAACCGTTATATACACTTTTGCTTTGTTTATTGCAAAATAACTCCCGATTGTTTCTCTGTCATCTAAGCAAGGCTTCGTTTCCCAAACGTGCCTGTGAGCTCAGTGAAGCACCAGCATCGAACGCTCTCTGTGATTGATTGGTTTCGTCTTGTATCCAGATGACTAGGAGAAAAAGTTCTATCCTACACAATTATCTGCTAACATTCGCTTATTTTTCCATTTAGAAGCTTATTTTACGCACTGAATTGCGTGCTAAATTAATAAAAATTACTGGAAAAAAAAAAACACATTTGGATCGATATTTTTATGTGAGGATCGATCCTTTTCATGTAGTATCGAAGTATCGATATTTTAGGATCGATCCGCCCACCTCTAATTATTATTAACCAATCAGATGTAGCTTATTTAGAACAGCTGTTACACGTATGTCAGCTATCGGAGACGAGCAGAGCTGCTGCGGCAGCACATTGACCATCACCAAGGACATTCTTTCTGTGATTGTAAGTATTCATTTAATTAGAATATGATATCTATATAACGTTAAAAGGTTTGTTTTGTACACTGTGTTGTTCAAACGTATGTAAGCTAGGGATGGGGAAATGAAGCCTCATGAATCACTGAAGCTTTCCCTTCCGGGAAAAGATTCAAAGCTTCGAGAGTGTCGAGAACAGCGCCATCTGGTGCTTATTTAAAATAAAGCAGCCAGAAGCCTGTGAAGCTCTGGCAGATGAAGCAATCACAACACACTCCATAGTTTCAATGTTATGTGTACAAAATAAAAACCTTACATGTTTGTGTTTGATTTGTTCATTAAATAAATTATTTTACCCATTAAAGTGTGACAATTAAAATGAGCTTATATGATTCAACAAGATTTAATGTAGGCCTTCTCTCTCTCTCTCTCTCTCTCTCTCTCTCTCTCCACACACACACACACACACAAACACACACACAATAAATAAGGACATTGTCTGATAGGATCATCTGTTATTAAATGTGCTTATGACACTTGTCACTGATAGTGCTTATCAACTGTAGGAATGACAGAAAGTTGATAAAGATTTTAATTATTTTTAGTATTTTTGGCTGTTGCCATTGCTCTAAATACAAACCATTAACCAAACACCAACACCCTATCCCCTAATCCCACCCTAAACCCAAATACCAACACCAAATTACATAAAATCACCAAAAAGTGCAAAGATTTTACAAAAACAAAAAGACACAACAACAAAAAATAATAGCCCATCTACCAGACTGATGCAACAATGACTCGTTAGATACGATCTGGAGTTCGAGCCTTCTGACGCCCAAAGCGAAACGCGCACGTGATTGGACAGAAAGTGAGGCTTCGTTTGTCATCGATCACGTGACTCTAGTAAACCAATACACACCCCGATACGGAGCTTCACTAGAAATTGTTTAGCTTCTGTGATACGCGCATCGAAGCTTCAGTGTCATATGTAACATCACTAATGTAAGCGTCTCGTTAGTGTCGTTTTAACCCTTGTATGGTGTTCGGGTTTGTACGACCCGTTTTCATTTTTTATCAAGAGAAACGATTAATTATTTTTTCAAACTCCGACTCATTGGCCTTGGCTCATTTTCTGTGAAGAATGTATATCAGAACACATTTTCAATAACCACACACTGTGTGATAATAACACACACAGGATGTTCGGGGCTAATAAAAGTGTGGAAATTGTAGGTCCCGTGTATCTTTACTCTGTCCTCCTCCTGTCAGGGCCTACTGTTAGTGTGTGTGTGTGTGTGTGTGTGTGTGTGTGTGTGTGTGTGTGTGTGGTTTATGAGGACACAAATGTGTATAATGACATGGGTACACAGCAAAAAGTCCAGTGTTAAATTAACTCTCCTGGGAGTTTATATGGCTCCAGAGTCAGTGTTAAAATATGAGTGTTAAATTAACACTCAAGAGTGTTAAAGGTAATGAGCTCATTAAGTGATTAATTGAGTGATGATTGAGCATTACTGAAGACACCTGATGTTAACAAGCAGAATCACGGAAGGAGAAAATCTAATTTTTTAAGACACCGTTATGGAGATCAGTGTTTGCTTTAGTTGGGCTCTTGACCCTTAAACTGTAATTATTTTTGGCTGTTGTATCTGAGTTATAACTGCCAGATGAACAAAGAGAAAGTTTATCAGGTTTTGTTGGTTATGTTTTGACAATCATAATTTCACCTGAATCACTGATCTCATTTAGAGTCTAATCTCTGACTTAAATGTATATTGTTGATTACAGCATCACTGTGATTCTACAGAATAAGATCTTTTTTTATAACTAGTCTAAAGGATTTCTTAAAAGTTGTTCTGATAAAACAAAATCTTTTTTTTAGGCACACACAGACATCAAGAATCAGTGTATGAATCTCAACTATGGTGACAAAAAGAATATTCAATTAGGAAAAGGAAATTATTAAGACAATTCAGATCATAATTTATCATAATTCATAATTCATCTGTAATCAACAAGGTAAACCTGACTCTCTAAATGAGAGTTGATATTCAGGTCGAATTATGATTATCAAATCATAACCAACACCACCTGATCACCTTTTCTTTTTGTTCATCTGAGAGTTATAACTCAGATACAACAGCCAAACAAAATCTAGAGTTAATGCTTTAGGGGTCAAGAGCCCAACTAAAACAAACAATTATCACCATAACGGTGTCTTAAATAAATTGATTTTCTCCTTCCGTGATTCTGCTTCACACATCAGGTGTCTTCAATAATGGTCAATCATCACTCAATGAATCACTTAATGAGCTCATTAACTTTAACACTCTTGAGTGTTAATTTAACACTCATATTTTAACACTGACTCTGGAGCCATATAAACTCCCAGGAGAGTTAGGGCCCGTCCACACGGAGACGCGTTTCGCTGTATACGTATACATTTTTTATCGTATTGGCGTTTCGTCCACACGGATCCGGCGTTTTGGGAGACTGAAACCGCTATTTTTTGAAACCGGGTCCCAAAGTGGATAAATCTGAAAACGACACCCTTGCGGTTTCGGGTGTACAGCCAATCCGTATATTTTGTGAAACGATGATGTCATCACATCACGTGTCGTCTGTGTCACGAGTAACAGCAACAACAATAATGGCGGACTTATATGATTGTATTCGTGCTGCAGAAGCTGCTAAGCTTACTAGCTTTATTACAGCAAAATCGATTGCTTCTCTGCAACTGTGGTGAGCAAAAAGCGATAATCTTTGTCTTCTTCTTCTCAAACACAATTTGACACAAACTGCATGATACCAGTGCTCTGTGAAAAAGTCAGTCATTATTTAATGCCATATAAAAGGCTGAGGCATTCTTACACAAAAACAAACAAATGACACACCGCAGCCACAATAGCGCTGAATGACTGATGATCTGCTTTTTTTTTCCTTTCCTCTTTTTTTTATTCAAAATATTCACAATGCGTTAGCTATAGCATGACATATCTGATATTCCGATTGTCAAAGATGTACAAGTGGATGTGTTTTGTTGTTTAAACACTTTTACAACAATCGCGTTAGTTTGAGCTGACGTTACATGCACGACGCCGCCATGTTAGTTTGAGCCAGTTCATGAAGCCTCTAGTAAGGGTTTCCCTGAGGAGGAAAAGTCCCTGAGGAAAGGGATTTCTTTAAGAGCGGTGCAACAAACGTCGCAACCGTCACTCTTACCTATAAACTTATTTTATTTATTTTAGTTGTAATTGCGGAGGAAAACGAACTTTTCATACTGTCATAGAAATATAATTTATTATTTACTCTGGTCATATTTTGAAATGTCATATTTATAGTTTTATATTTGATATTTATAGTTTTATATGTAAAATAAACTGATAAGTGAGTAGACTATAGGCTGCTTCAGCTTTACTGTGGCGATCCAGGAGACGTCCGCTCTGGCTCTGGCCACAGCTCACACACACTCTGCCTCCTCTTTCAGTGAGAGTTTAAAAACTATACAACTTTATACAGTTTATATATTTTCTTATTTTTTGATGAATGTAATGTATACTTTTAATATACCTTGCGTTATTCTGCCCTGACATAAAATGACTAAATAAATAAAGTAACAGTAACTGGTGTTTCTAATAGCGCTGCCGAGGGATTGACAGTACATGTGACGTTTCTCTATTCTGGCTGATCCTTAATCCATTTCTCTATTTTTATTTTATATTGAAAAAATCGTGGAAATTCAATAGTGGATTTGTTCTTTCACTATTAGATAAAATGGTAAATTAATTTTGCCACTAAGTTTACCCTGCTATTATTCCAATCAAGGAAATGTGAAAAGGCTTGTCAAGACAACCCCAAACAAGGTTTGAATGAATGAATGAATGAATGAATGAATGAATGAATGAATGAATGAATGAATGAATGAATGAATGAATGAATGAATGAATGAATGAATGAATGAATGAATGAATGAATGAATGAATAAATATCTGGCTGTATGTTGTTAAAGTCACACTCCGGATGTTCGATCCATAATGCCCCACTAGACCATAAAACCGATAACTTGTCATGAAAATCACAGAAATGATGATGCAACACTGCTACAAGCACAATGTTAAATGCACACACACACACACACACACACACACACACACACACACACACACACACACACCATCCACCCAACATCTGCTGGACATTGTAACCCTTCTCCACAGTTCTCCACACTGTAACACAAAGAGTCTCAAGAGATCTCTCTCATATTGCCAGTGTTTGCTTGTTAGACTGGGTTGTACCAGAATGCACATTGCTGTGGAGAAACAGTTGTCGTACTGCTCTTGCTTAAGAACTTATTCTAGCTATTTTAAGGCATGAATAAAAACGTTAAACCCTCATAAGACCCTCGTTCCCTGTTTACACTGCTGGTCTTTGGGGTCGACATCACTCAACAAAATGTAGAGTAATTGTAAAAAAAACAACAAAAAAAACCAAAACAAATATATAATTGTTTTGTTTACTTCTCATCTATAAATTAATGCTGTTGTGACGTCCCTGTCAGTCCGTTCTTATTTTGTGTGTGTATTTGTGTTGTGTTTGTATTGTCTGCAGGTGTCTGGCTGATTGCAGCGTGATTGGGAGCACCGGTGCCGGTGCGTAGGTTCTTCGCTCTCAACAAAAGCTGTTGGGTCATGTTGACAGGGGGGTTCTGCTCGGGTTCGACGTGGCGGCGGAATTTGATGTCTCGCGGCGATACAGATGGCTGTAAATAGCCGAATTCCGGCTTGTTGGAAAGAACAATGTGAAATAAAACGGCAGTTCTGAGCAAAGAAATGTATTCGTTCTCTCCTTTATTTGTGGTGATTCTTCGGAGTCGCAACACTGTGTTTTGGGAGATTTTAAGTATTTTTCTAGCCTTCCTATTTACTGCAAAACTCCTCAGCTACACCATTAGCATGCATATGAAATATTACATTTTTAAGAAAAAAAAAAAAACTAATTAATAATGATCAAAATTCAATATGAGTTGTTTCTGGATATTGATCTAGCTGTTAGGTGCATAATTCTGCCATCTGGTCAGATATTTCTTTTGCAGATAATATAGTTTTAGCCAGAAAGTGTAACTGCCATATACTTCCAGCAGAGGCGCCATAGAGATCCACTCATTGTTCTGGATGTGGCTAACTGCTCTTATAACAGCTTTTGTTATGAATATATATTGAATCATTTTAAAATACATTAAATCAGTATTTTTGTCAAAGTTTAGATTTTTTTGTTTTTGTTTGAGGTCTTTTGAAGTGTCTTCTTATTGCAATAATGCCACATAAATTTGCAATAATGCCACATAAGTTGCCATTAAAAGAAAATACTTGATTGCAATTACATATTATTTCAATAATCCAAATGTATAAAATGATTAACTTTAGAATAAGAAACTAATTTTTAGTAAATAAAACCAACAACAACAAAAAAGACAGCAATATGCGGACAGGAACATGAGTGAAGAGTAAACACACCTGTGTGTGTGTGTGTGTGTGTGTGTGTGTGTGTTCATTCCACAGATTTCAGCCCTATATATGCGGATGGGGGATGGGGGGGGATCCAAAATGCCGATCTCCTCTCGTCTCTCTGCAGATTTCCCCTCTTAATGGTCCTGCTTTAAAACTATTTGCCTAGTTATTTCTTTCTTTCTTTTATGCTGTAACAAAACTGTGTTTTTCCATTTGTTCATTTCTAAATACAACTTTTAAAGCCTGTTTTGTAATTGTATTGTCAGTCATTGTATTTAGTCTTGCCCAGAAGATTACAACTCAAAAATGTGTAATGGTAAAAGCTACAACAAATCTTTCATATTTGCACAGTGTCTTATCTGACTGTCATGTGGTGCAGTGGTTTGAACACTGGGAACAGTTTCGTAATGTCTCGTCAACAGGGTTTGAAAATTAACGTTTTCACTCACCAGACAATTTGGCTACTAAATGTTTAAGTTACCGGCCATTCAGAACTTCTACAGTGACAGTTATCACATTGTAAAATTGTCAATAACTAATATAAAACATAATAAACGTCAGTATTTTGCATGGTTGTATTTTTAAAGCGTATTATTCCAACGGGCAGGATACGTTTTTTAACACCTAAATAAAACATCCCAAAAAGTTGAGGTTTGGTCTGTTTCATGTTCACGTTAAAACTCTCTATTTACGGCTACTTGTGGCTACTTACACATACGAGAGTAGTTTTTTCCCACGTTTCTAAAAATATCCCAAATCTGTGACCCTGGACTTTATTCGGGATATGTTCTATAAAAAATAAAAAGCATTTGATTTATCACTTTTGATGTTGGTTTGAGCATTAGATTTATGATTTGAGCACTGAATTATATATTTATGACAGGTTTATAGCCTACTAGGTTGATAATGAAAATAAAAAATCAAATTGAATTTTG
>NC_140209.1:65671479-65816266 GCF_951802725.1 Rutilus rutilus
GCCATAACGTAAGATACAAGGTAATGGAGCCTTTTATACATTGTCGCGTTTCTTTAGAAATAATCAGATGTAAAGTTATTCGCTGTCAAAGTGACGGCAAAATGAATGGGAGTCAATGGAAAGCTAACAGCAGGTGATGGCTTGCTAACTAATGAGGTGAAGGTACGCTTTCCGGGTGCTGGATTACCCCCTTGTGTGTACGCAGATATTTCTTGAGACGACGGCATGTTTACGGAAAAAAATGTTAGAACGAGGAAAAAAAAACATTGATATGTGTGGATGTGTGACCTTAAAATGATGCAGTATCTTGATCGTCTTGACTAACTTTTGACGTCAAACTGATATCAAGGTGCCCGCTGGGTAATAGTGAAGCTTGTTGGTTTGATTAATTACAGAGAAGTTAAGTTCAGATATGCGTGTTTAGACGGAGCTCGGGTGTCCAGATCTCGGATTTGAAGTGGCTCAGATCGGATGCGAAAAAATCGGATCTCGTGCGGATTTGTGTACGTGTGCATTATTAAATGTATATATACACACATGTATATTCTTCTTCTCTCTTCCTTTCTTCATTAAAGCTCCACTGAAGGGTTGCCAGATATCACAAAAAAAATAAACAAGCCCCTTGTTTCTCCACACTCACTTTCAATTTATTCTCCATCTTTGTTCTAAACTTAGATGTCTACAGTGTCTTTATGTACAAGATGCGCAACTTCATTAAAACAATATTTTAATTCTATAACATTAGATCTATTGCTTATTTCATATATTCTTGAACCTCACTGGTTCTTGTTGAAGCTCAAACGCTCTGCGTAACAAAATACCCATAAATGCAAAGCTTATACACAGGAAGAGAACACTGAATCAAAGGTCCAGCAAATACTGATCTACATCATGGTGACTAAAAACTTTATTATATTCAATAAAACATCAACAACTAAATATCTGTTAATTCTCAACAAGAACTTTTGTACATGTATGAAAGAAATAATCGCAAACTGGTTTGTAAACTTGTATCACATTCTGTGGCTGGAAGTCAGTTGTAGTTCTTGTGTTTCTCTTTTTTCTGTTCTTGTTTCTCTGTCCTTCAGTGATTTTGCTTATCAGGTGTTCATCAGTGTCTGAATTCACTCACTTCTTTTTATTCACTCTGTCAAGGGGACTATATTAGTGAACTAATGTAGGGAATAGTGAATGAGGGTATAGGGTGTGATTGGGAAAACAGCCTCTGAGTGTCGACTTTGAGCGCTGTTAATTCACAGTATATTCCTGTAGGCTATTTTTGTTTTCTACAGTATATTACTGTTTTAATGGAAAATGGTATGAAACTGTCAGATTTTGGCCACAAGAATGAACCTCATTTGTTCTTACGGAAGCTCAAACGTGCTCCGTAACACAAGAATAACTCTCACAAATTCTCACACATCAAGCAAGCATGTCTAAGCTTCCGTTTGACATAACTGATATGTGCGTTGATGGATTTTATATGTGAGTAAAAGAGTAAATTAAATCTGTTAATCATATAAAGTGATGTCTCTTCAGAAAATTTGGATTAAACTAAATTCAAATAGATCAGTTACACAATCTCTTTATGAACTTTTTGAAGTGTTGAAGTGGTAGCACTGTCAATGGAGGGACAGAAATATCTCAGATTTTATAAAAAATTTCTTCATTTCTGTTCTGAAGATGAATGAAAGTCGTACAGGATTGGAACGATATGAGGGTGAGAAAATAATGACAGAATTGTATTTTTTTGGTAAACTAACCCTTTAAAAAAACAAGACCAATCACACCAGACAGGACTATTGTTATATTACTTAACATACTTGAGTTTGTCCAGATGGTTGAGAGTATCAGAGAGCAGCTTCAGTCCTGATTCTCCTGGGTGATTGTAGCTCAGATCCAGCTCTCTCAGGTGTGAAGGGTTTGAACTCAGAGCTGAAGCCAGAGCAGCACAACCTTCCTCTGTCACCAAACACTGAGATAATCTACAACAACAGTAAGTGTTCATGTTAGTGTGCTTCATCTACTGGTGGCCTCTGATTGATTTTAATGAAATCACAGTGTTGTAAAATGTGCAAATTATCAGCTACAAATTATCTAAACGATCTAATTGTAAGTTATAATTTCAAAATAAAAAACTCTATTTTTACCCATAAAATCTAAAAGAATTAACCCTCTGGGGTCGACAGACATACCGGCACCTTTTGATGGATTTTTTCACATAATAAAATACTAATTTATGGTAATATGCTTTTAGAGCAATACACCATTCGAAACTGTAAAAAGTTTACTTTCATTTGTGTCCACTTGCAATCAAAGCAAAACAAACAGGATGTTTTCAGCCGTTTCTCTGAACTTTTTTCTGCAGTGCAAGGAAAACAAAATTCTGCAAATAAGTGTCTACTTTTTGCATGTAAGTGTCTACTTTTAAATTATCCTATTCAAAACAAAAACAAATATTCTCTGTTTATATAATCTGTGTAAGAGAGAGAGATGTAACCGTCTCTCGTGCCAGCTTCCTGCAAATGTGAACATGCCAACAGACAGCGCACACTATTCATATGGTAATGATCTGAGGCAATTCATGCAAACAGAGTCAACACCCATATCAACTCAAACACATCATGTTTCATCAGAATGATCATATTCATTTACTTTCATTTTGGGATGAGGTGAGAAATAATCCTGGAATAAGAATAATTTCACAATAAGTTTGCCACGATATGTCCTTGAGTGGTTATTTTTCACAGACCCTCAAGTACCTCAGTATGTTGAGTTGACAGTTTAGACTCTTCAGTCCAGCACAGAGCAGCTTCACTCCTGAATCCTGCAGGCCATTGTTACTCAGGTCCAGCTCTCTCAGGGGTGAGTTTGATGACTGTAGAACTGAAGACACAATTTCACAGCACTGACCAGTGAGCTTACAGTGTGCCAACCTAAACAGGGGAGAAATGAGAAACAAAGGACATGAATGTAAAGGCCCTGATATACTTCAGGGGAAATCGGTCTCCCTAAAAAACTATTTAAATCAATAATAATAAATAAATAAAATTGTTCGGATGCCAGACAAGAGTAGGCCTGTCAAAATAAACCCAGGACAGCATGACTAACCCACCTGTTACATACAACAAAACAAAACTATTTCACAGAGTCTGACTTTTTCTGTCTTTCAACATAAAAGGGTTTAAACAACACCCCTCAAATAACAAAGTCAAAAGTTAACTTGATCAATACCAATAAAAAACAACAACAACCAATCAAATAAATAAAAATAAATAAAAGATCAATTTAAGAAATCAACCATCGTTGAACAATTTCAGTCACCACCACTTTTTTTTTCTTGGTTCTCTTTCACACATACATAAAAATACATAAGCAGTGAACCCTTGCAGATACATCAGTTGGGATTCAGCAACAGTAGATTCACATGTCTACATTAACTCCAAATGTTTTAATGTAAAAGAACACATTAAATAAGCAGTTAGAAGTAGAAGGTGTAAACAACCAAACAAAAATAAAATATATATCAATCTTAGTAAAAAAGTAGCTGCAATAGACACATCGAAAGTGTATATTAGAAAAGCCAGTGCTTAGTGTGTGTGTGTCTGTGAGCGTGTGTGCTGAAATGTTTGTGTGAGAGAATGGCTCTGAGTCACTGAAGTTTAACAGATCGCAAAGTTTCTGAAGAGTCTCCTGCGATCATAGTGGACTCTAAGATGATCAAATATCTGATATTTGCTTTTTATATTTGAATGGCTGAATGAAGCTGGTACGTGAAAGTGCGTTGCGCCAGTTCACAGACTCAACAAAGACGGCGAGCCTGGAAGCGTCAGGCCGACAGGAACATAAGCCCCACTTCACACAGCAACTCAAACTTTGCCCTCCTCTCAGACAACCCTTTCGCAAGAACTACATTCACTTGTGACGTCTCTCCCCATGTGCACTAGCCTCACCGTTATATTTGCCTCTACCAATAATTGATGCAAGCCTCCTTTACGCCAATGAGTTGACAAAGTGAGAGTGAAAGTAAAATTTAAGTTTGAGTTGAGTTTTCTGCTTTTCCACATGGTAAACACTAGGGGTGGCACGGTTCACAAAACCCACGGTTTGGTTCGTATCACGGTTTTAGGGTCACGGTTTTCAGTTCTGTACGGTTCTTGTTGTTATTTTTTCTTTTAATCTTTAACACTCCAAAAAATTACTTCAGCATATGATATATAGCTTAATTATCGAATTATTAATTTATTTATTTTATAAATGGGGCGTGTTTGCAAAACGCAGCTTCTCATTTCCCATTCCGAAGTAATATAGTGAGCGGTCACCGTGAGGAAACTTCCAGTGGCCCTGGAGGTCCATCCATCTGTAGTGCGAGCTACGTGGGCTGTCGGACAGTTCTTTGTCAATTTCTCCTCGTGTCTCGTCATCATAGGCGTAGTTTGCGGGTGGGACATGTCCCCACCACTTTTGAAACATCTCGTGGCATGGATGTACCAATACAAATAAATAAAACATCTCCAGTTAACTAGCAAAGTATTCGTTTCGTTCGTTTGTTAAATAAGAAGCAATCTACCGCTGAATTTTATTTTTTTTAATCAAGTGATCAAAGAGCTCGTTGCCGCTGCGATCAGTGGCGCTGATACAGTGTTCTCTTGTGGCTCGCGCACACGCCGCACAGTCTTCACTCGGACGCGCACTTCAATCCGTTGAGGAGACTCTCTATTCGTTCCGGTGAAATCACAAAACAAAATTCACACAAATCTGTCTCTGTTTGATATACAACCACTGATAAACATAATCGGTTTTGATGAAAAAGAAAAAAATATATATACGAGTGTGGATTAGAACTCAGAACCTATGACACGCTTGGCAAAAGTTCTGCCACTGGACCATTATAGTACATACGTAAAAATACTCATAAACAGTTGGTTATGTCTTAAGTGAATGTAAACAGTTGAGAAAGAAAACATGTGTAAAAGTATATTGGATCCGTGCAGCTCTTAAAGTGACAGCAGCCTAATAAACCTGCTGCAGTCATTTTTGTTAATCAAACAATAAAAGAGTGTTATTTTACATTTTAATTATACATTTTATGTTGTAGGCTATTATCTGAATACTAGGCTTGTCACGATTATGAAATTTGGCTGACGATTAATTGCCTAAAAATAATTAGGGCTTTGACAATTAATTGTCTGTATAAGGGCTTTGACGATTATACGATTAATTGTCTGTTTTAGGGCTCTGTCATAAAAATTTTTTTGCGTGCTTCATTCATTAAATAATTGTTATGAATTTAGTCCTTCGCAGTTTGTAAGTTAGCATTTTGCAGTGTAACATTACAGTTAACACCTTTAAATATTAAATACATTTATTCAATTCAGTAAATAACTGAAACAATCACAACAAACTGGCCAATCACAGAAAAGTCCATATCATTCATATACAGTATGAACTAATGGTCACTTTTTTATTTGTTTAACACAATCCAGAATCCACTAAATACACACTAGTTAATAAGAATATATAACAATAAGCTATGACCATTTGTTTATTAAACTTAGTGAGAGTATAAATCAGCAATAAAAAGTAATTCTTGAAAAAATCTGCACAGATATTTGATAAAATCTAAACATATTAATAAAAACTAATTACTATTAGTACTCTTATAAAATTCATTCATGTATTCATACATTTAACAATTTTTATTTTATATATGAATGTAAAGAATTATATACACTACACACAAATAATATACAATTAAAAGATGCTTATTTTAAATGTATTGTGCAGCTTTTTAACGGGGCAACAAGATATGATAGATACGACAGAACAAAATAGGCTTTTAATAATCCTTCAGTGCACAAAACCATAATATGAATGAAACGCTTCAAAACAGAACGGCACAAAGCACGTATGCCCATCATGGGTGCAGAATGATGTGCTTAAAGCAACATGGAGTCCGTATCCGCGGTGATACAGATGTGCGAGGTCTTATAATGCACAGCGCACTGGCGCTGCAAAGTCTCTCTGCACTGGCTACCACTTTTGGACAAAAGCGTCTGCTAAATGAATGTGTAAATGTAAATAATGCGTTGCTATTGATGCTATTAAGCAAGTATTTAAAATATAATGTCTTTATGTTGTTTCTACATTAACTTGGAGATTAACTGTGAAATTATTACATTATAAAATATATTAAAATATATTAAAAACGTATAAAAACGTAAGTGTCAGCACTTGTAGGTTATATCATTTTAAATATATTTGAAAGATAATTTAAGTTTATTTTACACACTTTAAGCATTATCGGATCACATATCGAATATCGCATTTTTCTTTAGTATCATGCAGCCCTATAGGGTCCTTTGCACCATGACATCGAGCCAAACACCCCCCAGAAGCCTTTTTTCCCTTGGTTGAACATGTTTAAAGTTAGAGCTTATTTAGAGATATCAGTCGAATAGCTTATTGCAGGCGCTATTGGCTCCAGTTTGTATCTCGTAAATTACCGCACTAATAATGCCCAGAATGGTACCAAACCTCTACAGTAGTACAAATAGGTTCTGTACTCATAAAATGAGGCATTGGAAAGTTTGTAAGTACATCAGGAGTTTATTTAAATAGCACTTGCCTGACGGCTCATGCTACTGCTAACCCGGACACCGACATCACTTCACTGAGTTGAGAAAAGCACGTAAAAGTCCTGGCAGAAAGCGATGCATAAGGATGTAGTGTAATGACGCCCAGTTCCAGGAATGCACTAATATTTTCTTGGTAATACCAGTTTATAACAATTATTAGTTAACACTAAGTTGTCAACACTTCAAAAATTTTTTTTTATTTGTCGTTACACTACATCCTTATAATATGCATACAAATACAAATTTGGAGCCAATAGCGTCTGCACTAAGCCATTCGGCTGATATCTCTAAATAAGCTCTAACTTTAAAAATGTTCAACCGAGGGAAAAAAGGCTTCTGGGGGGTGTTTGGCTCGATGTCATGGTGCAAAAGACCCCAGGTTGATTTTACTCCGAACCATCCCTTTAACAATGCTTAAGCTCTGATTTCTAAGTGAACAATTCGACAACTACTGTTTACACATGAGGAGAGGGTATTACCATTTGTGTAAAGAGCTTGGCATTTTGAAATATGTTGCTTTCCAAAGAGATTAAAGAGATTTTACAGTAATTTTGAATGTTGTACTTCATGTAGAGAACTGTGTGTAGTGTTTTTTAATATGATATACAACTGAAAACTGAGTGTAAAGCAGGAACTGTAGTGGCAATTTTGCAGCCTTGTTTAAGGATTTGGTACATTCGAGTTTTTAAGAATTGGTGATTGCATTTCAAGTTCCAATTAAATATATAAACAATTGAGAAACTGTAATTAATAAATGTGAAACACAAACCTCAGAACACTGAGTTGACAGTTTGGACTCCTCAGTCCAATACAGAGCAGCTTCACTCTTGAATCATGCAGGTCATTGTTACTCAGGTCCAGCTCTCTCAGGGGGGAGTTTGATGATTGTAGAGCTGAAGACACAATTGTACAGTGCTGATCTGTGAGATTAGAGTCTGCCAAACTGAAAAAATAAAGGATATTTGATTAAAAGGCATGCTGGTGTCAAGACCAACTTCACCATATAACATCATGCTGGTTGTATTTTCCGCAGGTAGATCCAGCAATTAAAATAAATATGTGATTTAAAATCACATGTTTCTTCTGGGTTATACAAAACTTTATTTAGGTAAAAGGAAACTGTCAATTTGGTTGAGAATGAAAACAACACACAATTGCAGTAATTAGTGTGTTATGGTTGTGAACATAATATTCATCATACATCCATCACAATGTGTCACATGTAATTGTGTTATTTTTAGATCTTCACACTTACCAAGCTTTTCTGCAGTTCCTCACAGCAGGTACCAGTCTCCTTCCACCCTCCTTTGATTTGAAGTTGAACTTTTTAAGATCTAACTCATCCATCACCTCCTCCGACATCAGGATCATGTTTGCCAAAGTTGAACATTGTGCAAGAGAAAGGTTTTTGTTCTTTGTTTCAGATTGTAAAAATGCCTGCATTTCTTCAACAATAGAATTATTCTTCATCTCAATCAAGCAGTGTGACAGATTCATCCATCTTTCAGGGCTGACATTGTTTTTTTGACCTCGTTTGAGGTTTTGGATTATTTTCTTGATGCTCTCTGGGTTGTTCTCTGTGTGAATCAGCACATCCTGTAAGAGTCTCTGATTGGACTCCAGCGAGATGCCATGAAGGAATCGAAGGAAAAGATCCAGGTGTCCATTTTTACTGTTCAAGGCTTTATTCATTGCTCCTTTCAGAAACACATCCAGAGGAACATTCTCACACTCAGATCTGGACTTTCCTGTCAGGAACATTTTCAGAACTTCACTGGTCTTGTGTAAATAGCAGAGAAACACATACAGTGCTGCAAAAAACTCCTGAAAGCTGAGATGTACAAAGCTGTAAACCTTCCTGTGATAAATCACAGATTCCTCCCGAAAGATCTCAGTGCAAATCCCAGAATACACTGAGGCGTCAGTGACATCTATGCCGCTCTCAATCAGGTCCTCCTCATAGAACATCACATTGCCCTTCATCAGCTGATTGAAAGCCAGTTCAGCAAGTTTCACAATCACTTCTCTGTTGGACTGCAGGAGCTTCTCTGGATCTCTCTCTTCATACTTCTGGTTCCTCATACTAGTTTGAATGAGGAGGAAGTGTATGTACATTTCAGTCAGAGTTTGAGGGATTTCTGCACTGAGATCTTGTTTCAGGATGTTTTGAAGCACAGTGGTTGAGATCCAGCAGAAGACGGGTATGTGGCACATGATGTGGAGGCTTCTTGCTCTTCTGATGTGTGAGATGATTCTGCTGGCTTGATCCTCATCACTGATTCTCTTCCTGAAATATTCCTCCTTCTGAGGGTCATTGAATCCCTGAATTTCTGTCACACGGTTGATGTAGTTTGAGGGGATCTGATTGGCTGCTGCTGGTCTGGTGGTGATCCAGATGAGAGCAGAGGTAAGCAGATCTCCTTTCATGAGGTTTGACATCAACACACCCACTGATGAAGACTCAGTCACATCAGAAACTTTCTCACTGTCTGAAAACATCAGTGTAATTCTGCTCTCATCCAGACCATCAAAGATGAACACAACTGTACATTCATCATAAATCTTTGAGTCCAGATCTTGAAGTTCAGGATGAAAGTCCAGCAGAAGTCTGTGAAGACTGTACTGATGATCTTTAATCAAGTTCAGCTCTCTAAATGGAAGCACAAATATGAAATCTACACCCTGATTGGCTTTTCCCTCGGCCCAGTCCAGAATGAACTTCTGCACAGACACGGTTTTTCCAATTCCAGCGATGCCTTTAGTAAGAACAGTCTTGATTTTGTCTTTCTTCTCTCTTCTCTTCTCCTCATATCCTAGTTCAGGTGAAGGATCAAAGATGTCATTGCAGTTGATTGGAGTATCTTGGAGTGTCTTGTAACTTTTCTCCATCTGTAACACCTCGTGTTCTTCATTCACTCCTTCATTCTCTCCCTCTATTATGTACAGCTGTGTATAAATCCTGTTCAGGAGAGTCTGATTCTCTTGTAGTTTGATTCCCTCAAATACGCTCTCATATCTGTTCTTCATGTTGGTTTTGTGCTGGTCTTTGACTCTCTGCAGATCATCATGCACTGGCTGGTGAGAGTCGAGCTGCAGGGCTGCTTCTGTGTCATGATGACTGATGTGTTTCTGACAGGAGGAGGATGTGCTGGTCTGACAGGACACATCTCTGATCTGGTCAGCTCTCACACCACTGAAAACACATTAAGAAGACAGAGACACAAAAACAAACAGAAAAGACCTTTGTGAAAATATTTTGATAAATTCAGACATTGTGGCCAACTGACATCCTAATATTACACATGGAG
The DNA here is from genome assembly GCF_951802725.1 of Rutilus rutilus. Taxonomy (NCBI): domain Eukaryota; kingdom Metazoa; phylum Chordata; class Actinopteri; order Cypriniformes; family Leuciscidae; genus Rutilus; species Rutilus rutilus. Next base: position 65,681,426 of record NC_140209.1, read on the forward strand.
TTTCTCAAGGTTCTGTTCTAGCCAGGGTTTCCGTTGTCCGGTAATTGCCGGACATTGGCCGAAAAAAAAATGAAATGTCCGACAAAATTAAATCTCTCCGGTCAAATTGTCCGATTAAAATTTCCTAATAATCCCGCCCCCTAACACAATCTGAATTTGAGAATAAGCCTAAAATGTCCACTCAGCTCGTAGAACCCTTCAGTTTACTGCCTGTTGCTATGGTTACTCACAGCTGATGTAGCCAGCGCATTTATTTATTAATTTAGAACGGTAAACAGTCAGTTTCACCAGAACTCCTTTACTATGTGTCCTCTATGGACACCCTGCAGCCAATCAGAATCAAGTATTCACCCACAACTTGCCACAAGTATTCGCATTCTGCATTTCAAATAAAGCGCACGCCTAAAACGGCTGTTATATAGACCTAAACAACGAACGAGTGAGTGAGACGTTTCAAATATGGCCAGGCCCAGGCAGACTAGCCTTAAAAGCTTTTTTCAGATGTCCAGACAGCTCCACCACCACCACCACCGGAGAAAAAGCCGAAGTGTAGGGCGTATCGGTCGGAATGGAGTGACAAGTTCCCATGGCTAAGATGTGAGGTAGTTGATAGTAACGAAAAAATGTTCTGTTTGCACTGCGAAAAGGCAGGACGACGCAACGGATTCACAAGAGGGTCGAATAATTTGAGAATGTCTGCTCTCATTGAACATAGTCAGAGCAATGACCATGTTGCGGCGCTCAATTTAACACCACAGCAGGTTGAGATGAAAGGCCACTGTGACAAGGCCACGGAAACTTCTAAGAAAAAACTATGCTCTCAGCTCAAAATTGTATTCCACATGGCAAAACATGATCTCCCATCTAACCATTTTGTAGCACAGACTGAGCTACTGCAAGCTCTCGAGGCTCCAGATTTTGTCACCACTGATGGCCTTTATTGCCACAGCGACTCTGTGGATGATATGGAGAGAGCATTAGAACACGTCGTGGTGGAATAGATCCGTGAAAAACTGAAAAACAGTGACTTCATTGGAATAATAATTGACGAAACTGTAAATATCACTGTGAACAAAAAGTTAATCGTATATCTAAAGCTGGAAATAAAAGGAAAGGTGGAGACATGCTTTCTTGGAAATTATGATGTGGACTCCGGGACCGCAAGATGCATTTATTATCGCGTTGTTGCGGTGCTTCGCAAAATGGATATAGCACTGTCCCGTGTCATTGGCCTGGGTTCAGATGGTGCAAGTGTAATGATGGGAAGGCATGGTGGGGTTGGTGCTTTGTTTAAGCAAGCGAATCCCTTTTCTATGCAGGTGCACTGCGTTGCTGCGCTGGACGCAGCGAAAGCTGTGGAAAACATCAGAGCTTACAAAAACACAATCTCCTCAGTGTACTCCTTCTACAGACACTCTGCCACCAGAACATCCCGGCTCCGCCAATTAACAGCTGCACTCAGTGATGAGGACATGGTCAGCCTCAAGCAGCCGTGCGCAGTCCGCTGGCTATCTCTACACAGGGCTGTGGAGGCCATGAAGCACAACTGGGCAGCTGTGGCCATGGAACTTCATGAAGAGGCCGTGGGAGGAAATACCCAAGCACAAGGGCTGCTTGGTCAAATCCAGACCTACAGCTTCATAGCCCTGACTCACGCACTGGCCGATCAGTGATGACAAAACTGAATTTAGTTTTTCAGAGAGACAACGTCAATCTTTCCAGCATCCGACCAATAGAGCATCACAGTCCCGCCCACAGCCCGAGAGCGCTTCGGTGCCGGAAGTAAATTTCCCATTCATTTCTCCCATTGACGTTTTCGAAAATCCGTATCTAAAGAGTTTTAGAGCATGTCTGAGGATAACCAGCTACGGCTGAACTCATAGGCATACAACATATCATTTCGAGTGAAAAAACGGCGAGAAAATCCAAAAAAAGTCAAAGGTACAAGACTGTGTACATATTTTCATTTCCGAGCGAAGGAACTACTCATCCCATAAACCACCGCGCCTCACTGAAGTCAACTGAAGCCACAACCGCGAAAGAGCCTTTAGAGCGACTTTAAAATCTGACGACAGCCACGCGAACTTTTTCTTGTGCCGTTTATAGCAGTTCTTTCAGTAGTAATTGTGTAAATAGACTGGAAAGCATGGCTGGCGGTCCGCGGCTCACGGGTGCAGATCTGGCGGTCCGCGTCGTGCTGCATCAGTTTCAGCGGCCCACGGGCAGGTTGCTGACAAATGCCTCAACAATTTCCCACTTGTGGTCCATGCTCATTTTATTCATGAAGTTATAGTTCATCCTTAATTTTAATAACATTTAATGTATTTTCTTAATAACAACAAGTGAAAATTAAAAAGTGAAGGTCAGCAAACCAGAAAGTGCATCATATTCAGTTTATTAACTTGCCATAAATTATTACACAAATGTTCAGTAAATGCATGAAGAGCTCTCTATGGCTCTGGGTATGCCTAAGCTAAATATTGTTTTGACAGCGGCATCATAAAATGCTTGATATCACTCATACATATATGAAGACTCCTCGGTTCAAATGTCACATCAGTGATACCGTGCAAAAAAAACGCAACAGTTTTTTTTGTTTTTTTTCTATTTATCTTGAGTCTTCACGACCTTTCGCGGGGTTTACACGAGCTCCACCAATCAGATGCATCACTGTGGGATTGTGGGATTGTTTAGGATTGTGGGTAATGAAGTACTTCTCCAAGACATCGCGAATAAAAGGCATTTATCTCAAAACAAGGTTAGTGCCCCATGAACTTTTGGCGGTTATATGAGCATATACAATCGCTTAGTACTGCCGTAGCTGGTTTTAAGTCTACCATGTATGGTTACGTTTTTATGGCTTATACCCCAACTGTCAATGGAGAAATTGTATTGCATTTTTACTTCCGGCACCGGCTGTGGGCGGGACTGTGATGCTCTATAGTGCAAGCATCTGTCGCGGTATTTACACAGTTACGAGATGTCCCAGGTCCAGAAGAGGAGACATTCCAGGCGGGCTATAAAGACGGCACATACAAGGATGTCAAAGTGACCAAATCAAGCGACCGCTCCATTCAAGCTTTCAGAAAAGCCAGGGAACGCTATGTTCAACATCTGATAGATGCCTTGCAAGATCGGTTCCCCGAGGATTGCATGGATCTACTTCACTGCCTCGATGCCCTTCTGAACCCCTCTAGATATCCGCAGACACTTAGTGGTAAGTAGGAGCTGTTGATTTATTATACGGGTCATTCTACAGAAACGTCCACTTTTGGTATGGCAAGATGTCTTAAAATGTATTTATTTTTCTAACATTTAAACTTACACCACATTATTAGATTACTAAAATTTTTAAATATAAATAAAAATGTATATTTTTGTGTATTTATTTAAAGACGGCATGTAGGCCTACCTTTTTTTTGTCACTGGTGTTACCTTACTTCTTTGGCAATTTCAAAGGTTTTTATGAAAAATTATTTCAATTTTTTTTTCAGCATATGTAGTCAGAGTTACCGAAAAATAATAATAATACAACAAATAAGGAGATTATGTTTTATTTATTTTAATCAGGTTTGTTAAAAGTGTGCGTGAATGAGGTTAGTTCGTTTGCGCAACCATGTATTTGCTATAACAATGAAAATATTTGAAAACCGGTTAAAATTAAGTAGTGATGCAATCATTTAAATCTTACCTTTTGAGTGTAGCAGAATTAAATGGATGTAAAATTATTATGTCACGTGACAGATTTTTTTTAAATATTTTATAGTATAAATATAATATCAAATATATTTGATAGTTATGTATACATTATTGTATTTTAAATGGTGTAAACACCTGTTATTGGCCTCAAAATTAAGCACTTTCCCTCTGTACATGACTGTGGGTACGAGCACTTCTGTGGTGCTTGGAATTCTATAGAATTAATAAAAATCTAATATTGCCACATTGATGGCTCAAGAAGGTGTAATTTTTCCAATAACATTTTATTGACGATCCATTAACGTTTTATTTTAAAATGTAAAGAAATTGTAACCCTAAAGTGTTTTTTAAGTGTAATATTGCTGTAAAGGCTAGGGACAGAAAAATGGACATTTCCATAGAATGACCCATACAGGCCTACTTGTAATAAGCGCAGCATTCTTTTGTAGGCCTATAATTCTAATATCGTTCTCACCTATTATCTTATAGCTCTTCAAGAATATGCAGAACCAGCGATCAGAAGGATTATTTGCCATTTTACAAGCATTGTCTGCGGACACCTCTCCTCTTATCGATGCCGTAAGCCTGCGACGTGATGCCCTCGCTGTCATGACAGTGCTCCGTGGCTATGGAGGATTGCATTTCTCCACAGCCTGCGAAGTCCTCATATGTGATTTCAACGAAATGTATCCAGAGTGGACCAAGCTCGCCAAGATCGCCTGTGTAATCCCTGTTCCAAGTGTTCCTGCAGAGAGGGGGTTCTCGCTGTAGAATCGGATCAAGACGAAGCAGCGAAGTCGCCTTGCGGAGAACAAGGTTACGCGGCTTATGCGCATTGCAAGTTGTGGAGAGACACTGGGAAGTTTTGATTTTATGTCACAATTCAGCATTGCAAAACAGCGTAAAAAGTAACCTAAAATGACGCGAGAGAAACAATGTTATAGGCTCATTTGACAAGGAGTCATTTCACGGTGGCCAATTTAAATGTTACCAGCTAAATGAGGCATACTGAGAGTGTGTAATTAAGTTCGCTTGAGTAAAAACAATAGGCTACTATTCAGATATTTTATGTGGGGAAGGGGAATTGGTTTGTTAAACTATGAATTTGAAACCATAATAAAAACAACTGGCGTTGATTGACGCCAATCGGACGTTCATGTTTTTTTCCGTCTATTTGAACATAATAAACCGCTAATAAACATGTTGTATTCTATACGGCCTGATTATGTCATTTTTTTTATTTACATAGCCTGTCTTCAGTTTTCCTCAACTTGATTATTAAGAGGCGATATTTGACCGGCATATCATGAAAATGTCCAGAAAACGAAACCTCTGCCGGTCACTTTGACCGGCAACATTTTTTCCTAGCGGAAACTCTGGTTCTAGCAATGATATTTTTAACCCATCAGGGACTACGTTTACATGCAGCCAATAACCCGTTCAAAACCGGGATATTAGCAATAACCCGGTCGCGCACGGCCATGTAAACACCGGCAAAAACCCGAATATGCTCATATCCCGGTTTTTAAAAACCCGGATATGATACCTGGGGTACCCCTTTTCTAACCCGAATATTTGGTCATGTAAACGCGTATCGGCATATCCCCATCAAAAGGAACATTGATTTGTGTTCTGCGCATGTTCTATTCGCAAGGAATCTTGGTCTTTTGAGTAGAGACGGCGCATACAAAAACCCGCGTGCAGTATACCGGAAGTACACAAGAAGTAGAGGTAAACATGGCGAGACGCAGCACAGCAACACACTTTTGGAGCGAGGAGGAAAGCGCAAACAAAGGCGATCGCTATCTGCCCCGAACTATTCATTATCCGCGTGCTGCTGCTGTTGTTGTTGTCTTTGGATACATGAAGAAGAATCGGAAATGACGCATATTGCGTCTTATGGTTGTCCGTACGTCCAGACGCTAACCGTGCGTCGCCGTTTACATCGGGATATTACCAATTGATTACAAATTCCATGTATACAGGAGTAACTCTCTCTGCTCACGCATGTAAACGGGTTATTCCGAATGTTTCAGAAACTCGAATAGTGACCTTAACCCGACCATAACCCGGTTAATTGGCTGAATGTAAACGTAGTCAGTGTTTCCCATTCATTAACTAGATTTTGGCGGCCCAGCATAGTCTAATCTGTCCCGCTACGGTTTCATAATGAACCAAAAATATAACTTAACTTCTCAAATAAAAGTTCCCCTTTAAAATACAATTCACCAAATTGTTTCTTTGTGAAATTTGCACACTGAATATGGGTTGGAGCTAGGGGTGGAACGGTACATGTATTCGTATTGAACCGAAACGGTACGGGCGTCACGGTTTGGTGCATGAATATACACAGAGAATACATGGTATAAAAATAAATAAAACTCGCTTGCAAATTAATGAATGTAATGCGGAACTACTGTTAGATGCGCAGGTTCTTTAGGGATATCTAATCTGTAGCTCCGCTTCAGTTCTCAAGCTCTGTGGCTATAATGAACAGGCTGCGATGTCAAGATCGCAATGCTGGAATATGTTGTGTGTGTGTGTGTGAGAGAGAGAGAGAGAGGGGCACGGGCGCGATTGAACAGTGGAAACATAAAAACATACTCCGTCATTTTGTTCATACAGGACATCATTCAAACTGCAAAGTGTTTACTTATATTTGTGTACACTCGCAATAAAACACAACATTGTGCTTTTGTCAAACTGTAAACTCTTTTCAAACTGTACAAACAAACCTACAACTGTTACCTAACCAAAATCACACACACACACACTGTTTAAAATATTAATCCAACCCCATTTAAAAACAGTCTGGGGGTGCCATCTTTTGGACATTCATCATATTGCATTGGTTTTCATTTCTTGTCCTCAAACTGAGGACTAATCTGTTTATTTTTAAGTTACACATTCTACATTGATAAAAAAAAAAAAAAAATCAAATGTGTTTTTAATGGTAGTATTATTTTATAAAGAAATCAATTATTTATAATTCAGATGAGAATAAAGTTAGTGTTAATTAAAATTTTAAGGAAAACAAATATATTGATCTGAAATATAGCAAATTAATTTTAAATTCATTCAGATACAATTACCAAACATATGTCAAGGTCTTTGTCTTTTTATTAATTTAATTAATAAACTAATTATATAAAACTACTGTCAATGCACTACAAATAAACTGGTTCTATGCCTTTACTTTATTAATAAAACTTAATTAAAAAATACAAGGCTTAAGACATTTATTTTCCTTTTATTTTATTTATTTATTTTGAGACATGCACAATAAAAAAAATTGCCTTCTACATTTTTGTTTTGCTTTTCCCTCCATTGTACCTGAACTCGTACTGAACCGTGATGTCTGAACCAAGGTATGAACCGAACCGTGACTTCTGTGTACCGTTCCACCGCTAGTTCCCTAGTTGGAGCTCTTATAAATCCGGCATTTGGGGGCAGATGATGACCTCCATATTTAAAGTAAGGAGACATCAAGTTTTCATTAGTCAAAATGTTCGAAAAAAAGAGAAAGGCTAAAATTCTTGGCAGAAAGTTTAAACCAGAAACCATTATTTTAAGATGGCATGGAGAAATGGAGAAAAAGCAGTGTTTCTGAAATGATTATATGTAATTAATTTACATGTAAATGATGACTGGTGGCAGGTGATTTATTATAAGAGACTGCAAACTCAGTTTGTTTCTGCATTTCCTAGTTGCACATTAATGTCCCCTTTGCCACAAGTGAAGCATTTGAAAAGTCAGAGAAGATTTTATGTCTAAATAACCTGCCACCTTTTCTTTTAGAAATAGAAAATCACATATTTTATACCGATCACAGATTTCCTTGATCAGCTGATATGAATCCTGATTTTAAAAAGTTCTTTCATATTTGTCTGGTTTGAGCAGTCTTGCATTTTTTGTGTCATCAACATATGATTGGCAAGTTTACAGACAATCAGTCGATTCATAGGAAGTTATTATTGGCTGATTCATGGCAGATCGATCAGAGTATCCTTACAAAACACTTACATTTATATAATAATATTTAAAATACTGAAATGAGCAAAGATTTTGTGGCACCTCTAGCAATATGTCATGACAACCAGATTGGGAACCACCGATTTTATTTATTCCTAACCAGAATTTTCTTGTTTCATTACTAATATAAAGAATAATTGTCAATATAACACTGATGCAACACATGTAACAAAACTCATTCCTGTGTAAATGGAGGTCTAACAGAGAAATGGCAGAGAGAAGCATAAGAAAGCACTATTTAACAATTCTTTTCTTTGCATCTTGACCTCCACTTGTTACTTGTTATACTTGTTAAAGAACTTTAGCCATATGAAATGTAAACTTTTCTGAACCTTCGTGCATTTTGTGTTCATGTGTCTCTCACCCTACATGATGATACTCACACAGGGTCAAAGGTCACTGGTCCATCACTGAATTTTGTGGCCTTCATGGTCAGACAGTTGGATACTGGAGAAGCTGCTCTCTTTCTTTTCCTGTTGTTGATAATGAGAAATAAACAGAAATATTTCACATTGTTTCTCTGCAGATTATTTGACTGCTCCATTAAATTAACCCTGTCAATACTTCTGTAATTTATAGAGCAGTATTTGTATTAGTTTTAGAGAGAAAACATGTTTTATTAATAGTAGGGTACAATAGGGCTGAAGGCCACCGGGGTAAAAGCTGCATTTGATTTTATTATCCTTTAAACCACTAGATGGCACAAAACTTTCCTAAACATCCACGTTTCACATGGACATTTGGCTGATTCTTGACGTTATCACGGACAGCTGTGCTTTAATTAGCCATTGAGAATCGCTAAAATTATTATATATATATTTTGAGTTAAAGGTCTTGTTAATGATTTTCAGTTTTGTTAAAGGTAATTAATTCAACAGTTTTTCTGAATAATATGTAAAGTTTGGCCCTACTGTTGGGGCAAAAGGCACAATAATTAACATTATAATTAATAGCTGGCTGACTTTTCCATTTGTTGACATGACATGATTAGATTCAGATGTTTAATAATACATTTATAAAGTGACATTAACCATATGGTTCCCCCATATTTATATTAGGAAACATTCATATTTAAAAATATGATATTAATCATTTCATATAATAAATTATCACAGTTATTGTTTCTACTGTAAAGCCAAAAATATTTTTTAAGGAAATATAATATAATTTTAAAAATAATGTTCATGGGATCTCCTTCAAAGCTTTCAGAATCTTTAGTTTTTAAAAATGTAATAGTTTTTAAATATGTTTTTTTTTAAATGACATTTATTTTAATGAGTTTATTTGTTTATTTATTAAACAAAAATGAATTCCATTTATTTCTCAAAATAAACAGAAAATGGTATAAACTTTGCTGAAGTCCTGGTGAGTCTTTAATCCCGAGTCTGAGGTAAAAGCCCCTTTTATATTTAGAAGATTTTTAATCAAAATAAACCACTTTAATGATTTATTTTACCAAAATGTGTTGACCCACCAATGTTCAATAAAAACATACACTGTCAGGCCAAAAAAAGAGTCTCTGTGTGGATTTAAATAGGCAAAATAAATGATGGAAGCTGTTTTATGGAAGACATCATGTACAGTACCAGTGCCTAAGATAACAAACCCCTCGGAGTTCTCACACTACAGACCGATTGCTTTAACAGCGCAGCTGATGAAGGTCTTTGAGAGATTAGTATTAAACCATATTAAGCAGGTGATGATGCTGCTGAGGATAAACTACAGTTTGCCTATAAAACTGGTGTTGGGGAAGATGATGCAATTATTTATCTCTTACACAAATCACCAAGTCATTTAGAGACTCTGGATAACATCGTCAGAATTACATTCTTTGATTTCTTGAGTGCATTTAATATTATACAGCCTTCACTACAATTGTACAATTGTTGTCTTTAACAGACCATGATGAGGGTGAGTATAAAGACAGCATGGCCATATTCCAGGATTATAATGCCAAGATTCATCAGGCTCAGATTGTGAACGAATGGTTGTGATGAGCATGAAGAATCATTTTCAAACATGAATCGGCTCCTCTGAGTCCAGATCTTGAATTCATTGAAAGCCTTTGGGATGTGCTGGAGGAGACTTTACACAGTGCTGGACTCTTGCATTAACAATACAAGATCTTGACCAACAATTAATGCACCTCTTGATGGAAATAAATGTTGTGATGATATCAGTTGACTTTCAATGTTGATGCTTTTAACAGTTTTATTTATTTATTAATGTCTACTTTTTTAAATCAGTCAATAAATTCACAGAGCACTGGTGAAGTGAAGCAAAGAAGAAGAGCAGAAAAAACAACATAGAAGAATCATAACTAATATTCTGTGTCAGTCATTGATGTGTATTTACTATTTTGATGAGCTACTTTAGAATTTCTTAACTGGAACGGACCACTAACTTTTTCATTTACATTTAGTGCAAGTTCAGTGTAAAACTTTTTCTTCACAAAAAGTATCTTAATTTAAGCTACTATAACTTTGTTTTATTTCTACTTTAATTGTTGCTTGCTTTCACTTCAGCAATGAAATCCTATGTGTCTTCTATTAAAAGAGGCCAGTGGTCCAAAGCCTTCATGAGTATCTAAATCACTAAATGGAGTTTGAATGTCACCTAGAGGCCATATTGGCTACTGCGCCTAAAACTCCCAGAGCATTTTGATTGTTTGGGACAAATTTGAAAGACAACTTGGTTGGATTTACCACTTTTTTAGTTTTAGGGTGCCCAGGCACAGGCTTTATATTAATAGAAAATAAAAATAAATGTAAAGCAGCACATTAAGTTCAGCAACCATTTAAGTTTGGATTTGTGATTGTTCAGTCTATGTTCAAGAATAGGATCGCCAGGTGAGAGGCTAATGAGACTAACTTGTTATCTGGATTCCAAGACTACACTCTAAAAAATATTGGGTTATTTTTTCAGTATTTGGGTAGTTTTTGTGTTACCCAGCTCCTGGGTCAGACATAACAACCCAGTGTTTGGGTAGTTTTCTTGTGTTAACCAGATCTTGGGTCAGACATAACAACCCAGGGATTGAGTTATTTATCACAGGCTTTTTGCGACCTCTTCAGGAGAGAGCAGTGCAGCTCCGTCAAAATGGTGCATGTCTTCGGTAAAATACAGGTTTGTGTACATTTTATTTGATCTATATATTCATTATTGTGCTGTATATCGTTTAATATTATGCAAAGCAACATACGGGGCGCGATGTGAGTCACCTACACTAGTGTCGGGTGACTCATGACGGTCTTTTCGCGTGATGGAAACGCCTGATGCCTTGCATAAAACTATATGATTTCATTCAAAAATATACAGAATATAAATACGTATGATGTTAAAATCTGTTCTCAGAACTGTACACTGTTTGTTTATGGCCAGGTTATGGAGCCAGTCGCCGCATATTTCGGCTATGAGTGAAACGCAGGGCGGCGGTCTGAAGTTAGAAGTTCCCCCGCTGAACATGACACAAGCTCCGGCACGAGATCCACTTGATTTACTTATAATTATTACATTTTTACTGATAATATTGGTTAAACTATCTTAAATATTGGTAATATGGTTATATAAAATATAAGCCATAAATATGCAAGCCAGTGGTTGTATCGAGTATTTTATAAAAGTTAGAGGATTTAAGTTAATCAGCAGACATTAATTCATGTATGAAAAAAATAAAAAAAATAAAATGAATATTAAAAATGAATCAACTATGCTGGGTTAAATCAACCTATTATGCTGGGTTAAATAAACAACCCAATTGTTTTTAACCCAGTGTTTTTCCAGATGAGTGTTGCTCCAACCCTGATAAACACTCACATGTCTGTAGCTTTCTAGTAACCTTAATGCAGAGTTTCCACTGCACGATTTTTAAAGTAGTCGAGTCACTGTTCTTTTCACACTGCACGACTATCCGGGAGTATCATTCAGTTGCTGCTGTGTTCACACTGCACGATGGATCAGCGACGGGGTTTCACATTGCATGACTTTACAAAAGAAATAATCGCTGACAACTTCTGTCTGGCCCGCAAACTACATTTCACAACCAAACACACGCGACACTGAAATTGTTATTAAAATTGGTAGCCTTGAAAAAAAAGCTTGCAATCCAAATTGTCTGTGCGCTGATTTGCAGTGAAAAGGAGAAAAAGAAAAACAGATTATGCTGGAGGAAATGGTTGGGGGGACGAGGGGAGAAAGGACTGTGTGTTCTGCAAAGAGAGATGGGGGTAAATAATAATATTTTAATGTGCTTCTGGTCAAGCAAATGTTTGTGCTTTGTTTTTGTTTGATATAATTGTAATGCTTGTGTTATAATTGTAAAGCTTGTGTGTTCTGATATTCTGGTCTATAACTTCTCCCCGAACTTCCCTCTGTCCTGTATCTTGATCTCTCATTGGCTGTAGGTAGGGCTGGGTGATAAAACGATAACGATAATTATCGCGATAAAATTTCTCTCGATAAAACGATATCAAGAGTTCGATAAATGTTTGATAATGTTTATGCGCCAAAAGCGGAACGAAACTCATTTGAACCGCACGTCACACGGACCATTTATCCGCTCGGCTCAAAGTCCAAACGGCAGCGCAGTGCGAGCTCACTAGAGCAGATGCGTGCCGTTTACTCTGATCGGTCTCGGTCACGAGATCCAGAGAGAAGCGCTTGAATTTAGCGAAGAACATAAATGTCTCAGTGATTTAAACCAGTTTAAAGGCAGATGAAACAGCGCTGACAAACAGGTGAAACACTGAGCACAACGATACAGTCAGAAGGCTTTTCCGTCTACAAATTCCCATCATTTACCGTGGATTTACTGTACGTTAGCCTAGTAATATTAACTGCACCATGAAATGTGGGATATACATATTGAATTGTATTATATTATTAATGTAGACAATGTATTAAAGGACTAATGGAATATAATAACAGTATTAAATAATGTTTTTAGGCTACTGTTTTTCATATAAATACCATAGAAACCATAAAGTTACACTTTGCCATGATAGTGAGCTGCTACAGGCTATGCCTGGTTTTATCTGTGGTTATCATGATCTGAATGCATGATACTGGATGACCAATGGTTCATTTTAATAAAACTCAAACTGTCAGAATATTACATTTTACCAAATAAAAATTTAGCACATGCAGAAACTAAGAAATACATTTTTCTATTAAGATATTTATTTTGTTAAGGAAAAATGACAAATGTTTGAATGTTCTACCTTAGATTTGTGAAATGTTCACCAGTTCGGCAAGTGTTCGTCATGATATGTTCTGACAATAAAGAGTAGTTTAAAACCACAATTAACGCTCTGGTTTCTACAACTTTCACTTAGGAGCAAAAATCTGCTTCTTTTTTTTTTATCATTTATAAAAAATATATTATAATATATAAAGATAATTATCGATATCGACTAATATAAAAAAAATTATTGTGATAATTTTTTTGGGCCATATCGCCCAGCCCTAGCTGTAGGTCATCACTGATGTAATTTTCAGTGAGAACTCATTTCACACAGCAAGATTTTCCAGATATTTAGCATGCCAAATATCTCACGGGCGTCGGCGACTCATCGACGATTCTCTTTTAGATCATGTCTTTGATAATGCAAACTGCATGTTTGTAACTCGCGTGAACGATCACGATTTTCCTCTGATTTCGGGCATTTATCAGTGATTTCGCAAAATTTTGGCTTTAAAATCATGCATTGTAAACTCGGGTTTAAGAACATTAGTGTGTCCAACAGAGTTAAAAATAATTTTTACAGATCTTAATATTTCTTAATTTTTTTTCATTACAAAGTGATTTAGTAACATTTCAGAGAAAGTTACTTCTGTGATTGTCTCACCAGGTTAAGTAATTTCACATTCAAGTTTCACTATAGCAGATAGTTCAGCAGCTTCATGATACTCACACAAGGTCAGAGGTCACAGCAGGTCCATTACTGTACATTATCGTGGAGTTGTTACTCTTCATGGACACACAGCTGAATCCTGAAGATGGTCCATCACTGAACACAGGGGGATTACGCATGGAGTTGTTACTCTTCATAGACACACAGCTGAATCCTGAAGATGGTCCATTACTGAACTCAGGGGGATTACCCATGGAGGCGTTACTCTTCATGGACACACAGCTGAATCCTGAAGATGGTCCATTACTGAACTCAGGGGGATTACCCATGGAGGCGTTACTCTTCATGGACACACAGCTGAATCCTGAAGATGGTCCATTACTGAACTCAGGGGGATTACCCATGGAGGCGTTACTCTTCATGGACACACAGCTGAATCCTGAAGATGGTCCATTACTGAACTCAGGGGGATTACCCATGGAGGCGTTACTCTTCATGGACACACAGCTGAATCCTGAAGATGGTCCATTACTGAACTCAGGGGGATTACCCATGGAGGCGTTACTCTTCATGGACACACAGCTGAATCCTGGAGATGGTGCTCTCTGAGTGTGAACAGACGCCTCCTCCTCTCTCTCCTCACACACACTCATTTTACAGACAGTTCCTCCTTCTCTTCCTCCTTGATGAGAGACTTGATTTCAGACCTGTTTGTGGATACAGAGAACATACACAATTCACAACTGAATTTGACACACTGAAGTAAAATAAAAATGAAATTGTTCTGTAAATTCACAGTTAAAATCAAAGTACAGCAGACTGTCTGTTTTTCTGTATTCATCCCAATAGTGTGAAACACCTCCAGAATAAGCACAGCAGTCTCTGATGCATAGAGTACATTTCACAGTGTGATTGGGCTTCTTTCAACACAAGCTTCAGCCGTCTGACCTCTTATCCGTTTCATTGCCTTTCCCATAGTGTCAGTTAATAAAAACAGTTCAGCTTATAATAAAACATCAGGCATGTGTTTTGTTTATTCAGTTGTGCTACTTCTAGATGTTTCTGATTTAAAAAAAATTGTCTTGTATGCGTGACGTTTCATCAGCTGATTACCACATAGGCCTACTTATTCCTTCCTCCCAAAAAGATTTCAGTTTTCAATATATTTATCTCCTAAAATGCTATTGAATATTGTGTGATCTTTAGGTCATTTTGTATTGAAATCATTTGTTACTGGATAATTAAGTGAAATCACAGGGGAGTTACAGGAGTTTTAAAATCCTCAATAGAAGTAAATATACAAGACTGTCCCAGACTCCCAGGTCTGATAAATGCCAAAGCTCAGCGCCACAGTAACTACACACTCTAATATATCCCATCGGAGCAGTATTTGAGGCTAAGTGTATCCCATCATGTTCAGGAATTTGCGTTGAAAAATTGAGAGATGTCAAGAACAAAATGTTTCTTGTAGAAAAACTAAATTAATTGGATATTATATAATTTGGTTGTAAAATGTAAAGTGTTGCATAATTAATGGATACCGAGATGAGTATGTATTTTGCTAAATAATCTAATTAATCATGACCTAATTAGAACCACTTCAATTAATCAAGTGTCTTCTGTCACACAGGAACGGCTGAACAGACATTTGATGATGACTTTCGTACAAAATATTGAAAAGTAAATGAAATGTATTTAAAAAGTAAAAACTTTTTAAATACATAAAAAGTTACTTGTATTTTATGTGTTTCCCATCGAGTAGCCTATGTAATCAAAAGTTCCCCAAACACACTTCCGGTGAAGATTCCGTTCCCTACCGGAATTCCTGTTCCCCCTCAACAAGGCGTGTCTGCTGACAGCATGCGTAGATGCATCAAAGCTCAGCTGGATGTACGGAAAGCGAAAAAGGCCAAAAGCATTGGCGCAACATTTACTTTGCTACACTGCAGCATAACAAAATGGTTCTCACACTCCAGTATTATTTCTGTGAATTGAATAAATCTTGCACTTGTTCAAAGTTTTTGTAAAATGTCTGAATGTCTGAGTTGAATTTTGCCTATAAAAATTGCCTTATCTGTCCGTGTTGACGTCCAAACTGTCTTATTATTATTTATAAAGATTGCAAAATGTCAGAGATGACAGGTTTATGATATACAACTTTGTAAACAGTATACAAAATGTATTAACAATATGTTCAGTGTCACCAAAATACACATGAGAAAAAGAGTTCCTCGTATTATTTTCACAGGGAAACACATTTTCAGGTGACACCTTTTATGTTCCCTGTATGAAATAAAAATAAATAAATATGAATAAAATCATATATTGCTATTATTACCTTCTTTAATATTTTTCACATGCAACATGCATGGATGCAACATAACATTCTAATCATAATTAATTAACATACAATTTCAGAGGGCACTAATTAAATCAATCAATTAATGAAGTGAATAAATGGTGTTATAAATTGGGGAGATGACCACACAACATTGCCACCTGAATTTCTATTCTTGCTGGCACATTCCAACAATGAATCCAAAAATGCATGAAGAAATCATGAGCTATAAAACTCAAAGCACATGCCCATTTGGCATAAAAAAAGACCATAAATATGTCATTCGCAGATGTTCCTCCAATTTCAAAATTTATGGTAAGTAATCTATTCTAAATTAAAATTATTCTAGACAGTGGAGATAATTCTAGATAACTGCACAGACAGGAGTGAGATATAGTGATACACCAAGACTTGATACAAACAAAAAGCCCATACTTGTCCATGGACTATAGCCTTCTTATAATTTACTTGCCAGCAACTAGAACATCAAAAATAACCTTTGCTGCAATTTCAGTTTAAATTAGCCTATTTCTTTCATTAGGCCTTCACAACCTCCTAGCAGGTTATTGTTTAGATTTTACAAACAATAAAGCTATTTCAATAGATGGCCAACTTTACTACATCTCCTCAAAAACCAAGACACAGCTGACAACTAGCCTAGGTTCTCACCATTCTTCTTAATGTTCGGCATGGAGGCACGATATGCTTGTGATGTGCCAGAGACGTATGAGGTATGTGATTTACATTGTTCCATATACATATCATGTAGTATCACTTACAAGTTAGTGAAATAATTTCAATCTTCAATTTTTCTGAAAAGGTAAACAGCACAGTGGAATCTGTGATAGCAGAGGAAACCATATCAAAGGCCATTTCTCTGAAGGAGAAAATGGACAACGTAAAAAAAATAAAGAAAAATAAGTAAGAAAAAAAAACAGGACAGAACACAGAGGGTGGCAAATCAGGCACCATTTTTTGTAGGGCAGAAGGTCCTACGAAAAAAAACATAAGGACCCAGCAGAGGAAAGGGGGAAAGCTTGAGCACAGCTGGTTGGGGCCGTATGAAATTATCCATTTGCAAGACATAAGTGCAGATTTAAGGGATGAAAATGTCAAGATATTCCCCAAAATCAACACTGACAATCTCAAACCATTTAAAAACACACCCCAAATTTCCCATAGAATTACCCAAGAACCACAACATAAAAGAGCACATAAAGAAACGTCATGCCCTTCACTCACACCTGTAGACCTCACCATCACCAAGTCACATGACCCCCCCCCCTACAAGACCTACAGATCGCCCCTGGAAGGGAGTTGGAGAGTGAGGTACACATTTCATTTTGACAGATAAGCTTTTCATCTGCTATGTTAATATTTTGTATTAATGTTTAATTTTGTAATGTTTATCAAGGTTATAAATGCGTATCTGTCCCTGAAAGTGAGGCAGCACAATTTGACCTCACCGGGCAAAGCATCCCATATGGACACATTTGCCATGACAGACATGTGGAAGGGAAAATATGAAAGGCTCAAGGTGTCCTGCAAATTGTATTTATTTTGCACTTTATTACTTGTGCTAATGCCCATTTTGTTCAGGGCTTTGTGTGCATTTGTTTGTGCTGTTGGTACATATCTCAAGGCTTTGGTTAGCAAGGGTATAGATCATAATGGTGTGGGTTTTTTCCGTTGGACCCAGCAAATTATGAGGTCATAGTGGGCATTGTACACGAGGGCCACCACTGGTTCCTAGTTGTAAGTATTTGTGGTACAGAACAGTTTCCCTTGAGGTTTCCCTTGTCCTCTTAATACTGATTTGCGATAATATACCCCTATTGTGTTGTCTGGATATTTTACTTAGGCTGTATACCCATCCTAACAAAAAACATTCTGCTTGACTCAATTGGAGAGTCAGACATCAAGAAGAAAAGGTGTTTGGAGACAACAAGGTATTTTTCATGCAACACAATTAGGGATGGGAACGACACGGGATTTGGGAAATCGACTGTCGAGGCCCATGTGTCGACTTTTTGTCGAATTGTCGGCTTTTTTTTCTTTTTTTTTTAAAGAGCAGCAGCAATGCGGAGGGTGGAAAATATTCTACATCAGGGTCCGAAATTAACACCCGCCAAGCGCCAAATGTGGGTAGATTTTCTGTTTGGCGAGTAAATCTCAAAAGGCTATCAGCCACACTGGCGGGTGAATGTTCATAACAAAATATGAAATTTTAAGCGCGCACGCACGAGCAGAGAGAGAGAGCGAGTCCCGGCCGCGCGCGCGCTCACTCACCATTCAGAGCGGTCAAGCTTCCCCGTACTTTTTGACAAGCGTCCTTGACAGGGCGGCCAGAGCTTCTTTGCATCTCAAGTCGGCGGCGGTGTGTACGTACCTACAGTTAACGCTCTTTCTGTTGACGGCGCTGAGGAAAAAGCTCCCGCCACTGTAAGAAGCTGTCGCCGCCCATTTGTGTCCTCCTGCGCACCCATCAAAGCCGTGCAGAACGTCTTCAGCACTCGCGGATCGTGCATATTTCCGCTGCTGCTTCTGTTTACACACCATCCCACATAGCAACATTGTGTCGGCCCAGATCCGGCCCACATCTGGCACACGTGGAAAGATGATCTGGCCCACATGCAGCGTGGAATTACGGCACTTGGGTGGGCCGCTCCTGTTTGCCAGATCTGGGCCACAAGCAGGCCATAGCAATGCCACATCTCAGCCAAGAGCAAAGAAATAAACCAGAACTGGACCTTATCTGAGCCACAAAGTCTGTGTATATTAAATATGAAGTCATCTCAGCTTTAATAAGCCTGTTAACAAGCAGAATCACTGAAAGAAAGAAGAGAACAGGCACAAGAACTGCAACTGACTTCAGCCACAGCCTTAGAGGAAATCCACTGAAGAGAAAAGAAGACATTAAATCTGTGAAGATCTCAGCAGAGGAGGATTAAACAACTCCACAAACAGCATTACCAGCTTCACTTATTACTAACCAGACTGACTTTATTTCTGTCAGACTTCTACACAAGTTTTTATTGAGAATTAACAGAGTTTAACTCTAATGTGTTTCATTTGAAGTCACCATAACAGTGATTAGTGTTTCCATTAGTTGGGCTCTTAACTCTTATTATATCTTTTGTCTTTTTTGGCTGCTGTGACAGTGTGTTTGTCAAACACATTTGCAGCAGCAAAGAAAGCTAAAGTGAAATGAGATCAGGTGATGATGGTTACCTGTTGATGGTTTTATAATCATCATTAAGGAACCTATTTCACTGATCTCTTTGGAATTTAATAATTGTGTTGATTCATTAATGTTTTCACATCACAAACCCTGTGTCACTGCAGCGTGAGATCTGGTAATATTATAACAATCAGTTAGAAGACTTTAACAAACATGAGCATGAAACATTACTGTTTTATGACAAACACAGACATCAATAACCAACATATGAATCTCAACAATGGTGACAATCAAAAGTACCTTGCTGCAATGCATGCTGGGTACCATCATTGTACAAAACTCCCAGCATGCATTGCAACATGAATAAATTATGCAGCTGAATTGTCCTATTATTTAGTTTAATTCTAAATATGTGGTTTTTTTTTTGCTGTTGTTTTTGTTGTGACATTTAGTAGCTTTTCAGTGATGTTCTGAATTAATCTGTTTATCGAAAAAAAATATATATATTGTCACCATTGTTGAGATTCATGCGCTGACTCTGTGTGTCACCGTGGATTCATTTTTCGTGCTCATGTTTATTAAAATCTTCTAACTGATTGTTATAATATAGCTGGACCTCACGCTGCAGTAACACAGGGTTTGTGATGTGAATATATTAATGGTACAACACAATTATTAGATTCAAATTACCTCAGTGATTCAGTCTATTTCATGACGATTATAAAACCATCAACAGGTAACCGTCAT
This sequence comes from Rutilus rutilus, assembly GCF_951802725.1. Lineage (NCBI taxonomy): Eukaryota > Metazoa > Chordata > Actinopteri > Cypriniformes > Leuciscidae > Rutilus > Rutilus rutilus. The sequence goes on from NC_140209.1 coordinate 65,701,275, forward strand.
CACCTGATCTCATATCACTTTAGCTTTCTTTGCTGCTGCAAATGTGTTTGACAAACACACTGTCACAGCAGCCAAAGAAGACAAAAGATATAATAAGAGTTAAGAGCCCAACTAATGGAAACACTAATCACTGTTATGGTGACTTCAAATGAAACACATTAGAGTTAAACTCTGTTAATTCTCAATAAAAAACTTGTGTAGAAGTCTGACGGAAATAAAGTCAGTCTGGTTAGTAATAAGTGAAGCTGGTAATGCTGTTTGTGGAGTTGTTTAATCCTCCTCTGCTGAGATCTTCACAGATTTAATGTCTTCTTTTCTCTTCAGTGGATTTCCTCTAAGGCTGTGGCTGAAGTCAGTTGCAGTTCTTGTGTTTCTGCTTTTCTCTTTTTCTGTTCTCTTCTTTCTTTCAGTGATTCTTTTTGTTAACAGGCTTATTAAGGCTGAAATGACTCCATATTTAATATACACAGATTTTGTGGCTCAGATAAGGTCCAGTTCTGGTTTATTTCTTTGCTCTTGGCTGAGATGTGGCATTGCTATGGCCTGCTTGTGGCCCAGATCTGGCAAACAGGAGCGGCCCACCCAAGTGCCGTAATTCCACGCTGCATGTGGGCCAGATCATCTTTCCACGTGTGCCAGATGTGGGCCGGATCTGGGCCGACACAATGTTGCTATGTGGGATGGTCGTTCTTTTCTCGAGAAAAGGAGTTTTCTCATAGCGTTTGCAACGCAATACTCGTTCCCTTATCTCTCAGGGAACCGAGGTTAAAGTAACCGAGGAAATGTAATAAATTAAAAGCCAAAAAAAAATTAAAAAAATGCAATTTGGAAATCCCACAAGCCCCGCCCACTCGACATGTCGACACTCTATTTTTTTTGTCGAGTGGAGCATGTGTCGAATGTCGGTCGTTTTGTCGAGAAAAAGTCCCATCCCTAACCACAATCATATGTAGTGTTACTGTGTAATATGTACTGTCTGCTTTAAATAACCTGATCTTGTTTGTAGAGCCCTAAAGATAGCAAAGGGTGTTTCAGTTTCAAACTGGGTGTGTGAAAGCTTGCCTCACCCACTTCAGAGGGATGCTAAATCATGTGGTGTGTTCGCCTTGAAGGTGTGTGATTATAGCATTGCAGCAAATATTAAATGTTCATTAAAATGGGATGATACTTTAGTTAATTTTTCTTGTTACTTCCTCAGTTTGCAGAACACATTCTGCAAAATACCACAGTCGACTTCTCCATTGAGCCACAAGACCTGACACGATTCAGAGTGGAGATGGCTTTGACTCTGCTCCGCCAATCTGGTATGGCTTGTGAATGTTATTGACGTGCTTTTTGATGTGCATCACTTTCATTAGTGTTTTACTGTACCTCATAGATGACCTAATAATTTTGTACAATTTTTTTTTTAATAGATTTCCTGTGATGACTGTGGGCGATGGTTCCACGTAAAGTGTGTTGATGTAACGATCACCAGCTGGAGTGCCTCTGAGAGTCACCAGAGGGCACTCCACACCAGACTGATCACATCACAAACTCAACTTCCCATCATGCCGCTTACCTGGGACTGATTGCACATACACCTGCAGCTCATCCACACTCATCTCATCCACCTGCAGCTCATTCACATACACCCATATAAACCTCTGTCACTCTTCAGTTCACTGTGAAGTATTGCCTTGCCCTGGCGTACAATTTCTGAGCGGTTTCCCCATGTTTGCTGAACTATCTCTGACCTTGGATTGTTTATATCGACTACTGATTCTTCTGCTGCCTACCTCGACTCGGACTGTTATATCGACCTCTGATTGTTCTGCTGCCTGTCTCGACCCGGATTGTTCTTTGGACTGTGTTTCCTGCCGCCTGCCTCGACCCTTGCCTGTTATCGACTTCTGCTTTGTGATTACCTCCGTTGTTCTGTCTGCCCCTGATTTACCCTGCCTGTTAAATATTCTAATAAAGCTGCAAATGGATCTTACTGCGTCCTCCACTTCGTAACAGTTGACAATCCATCCACGGAGGATGAATACAAATGTGTTTCTTGCAATAAATAGCCTAACTAAATTATGAAGCCATTGTTTTTGGAGTTGGTTTATTTTTCCCTTAATTTTCACTTTGATTAAACCTACTCGAAAATCAGTATTTCAAAACAAGCATTATTTATATTATAAAAGCACCTGTGAAGTGATTGTGGTTCAAATAGTCCTGCGCTAGAGACTTATCTGTACCGACTAAAGCCTAAACATTACATTGAAATCGGTAATATGTTTTAAACTTGAAAAGAAATAAGCTGGATTGATTGACAGATGGGGAAAAACTCGCTTCTAATAATAATAATAATAAAACACTTTCAAGTTTCGGAAAAAAAATACAATACTTTTTTAACCTTTTGGCTTCCTGTACATCCAGTTGTGCTTCTTGCTCGTGTTCTGATGGTAGGCCCACGTATGGTATGGAATCGACATCCAGTGCAAAGACCGTGGGTATTGGAACAGGCCCTCATTTACTTTCTTCATATTTTCAGTGGTCTAAATAATGTGACCTATTTTTGTCTCAAAGCATTAATGCACATCTAATGCTATGTTTACGTGTTTATCTCCCAAATAGTTATTATCAGGATTAACAATTCACATCTTTGATATCAATCTTTCATTTAACAGTTACGTGTCTAGTATCTGTAAAACCGCATTTTTCCATCTTAAAAATATATCTAAATTACGCCATATGCTCTCAAGTCAATGTAAATAAGACTAAAAAATATAATATTACAAAATAACATATTAAATGATCCTGTTAAAAATCGATGATTATCATCAAACATTGTTCACTGTTACAGTTTCCCTGAAGTGAGTTTCGATTGTATATCGATCAAACTGAGACATGTTGGTTGAGTTTAAGTTCGACATGTTTAGAGTAAATGCTCCGTTAATACAGCTTTAAAATGTTTTAACGAACTTACCGTAACCCGTGAAGACATTTCTGTTTCTGAATCTTCTGAAATGGCGTCTACAAGACTGCTTTGCTTTCGCTTTCAGGAGTCACGTGAGTTCCGCTAAAAACAAGCTCCGCCCCAAACTGAACTGAACGCGATGACGTGCTACACGATCTACTGCTGTGCAATATATCACTCTTAAATCTGGCACATTAATTCATGTGAATTTGTGAAAAGCTTGTTTAAAGCTTGTTAATATTATGCTATTCAGATCACAGGGGTTTATGGTCCTGATGTGACTGGGGAAATCTCTCTCTTTCTGGTTAATGATTGCTCTGCTGTTTTTCCTTTTGAGCCTTACAGTATGTTTAATGTTACAGTGTCTTGTTGTTGTGGTAATTTCTGGAATAATAAATGTCATTGTGGCTCACCCTATCTTTTATCATCATTATCACCATCATCATCCCTGTACCTCTCTCACTGAAGATTTAGGCTACACCTAATTTCTTAATGTTGTTTTTAACTGTTCTTGTGTGTTTCCCCCGTTAGATAAATCTACAAGTTATTCCTGTATAGACAAAGACACTAACAACACCAATGTGTTCAATTCCCATTATAATGCCGGAACTGGTCAAAAATGTGCATTTTGTCGGATAAAAAGGTAGGCTACCAGCCAAATGTGTAAATGTAGTGTATTTTTTAGATACACTTACCTACATAAATACATATAGGGTAGAGTGGGGGAAAACGCCCCCCTTAAGGAAAATGTGACATTACAGTGAAACAAAACATAAATGTGACTAGAATTGCCATCCCAGTTTTGAGTGACTATGGCAGGAGTTATTCACCAAATATTAAAATTGCTCAGCCCTCATAATTATTTAGTATTTTTACTGAAAATATTTTTGTATAAAGGGGACGTTTTCCCCAGCGGTGGGGTAAAATGCCCCCTTTCTTACCAACCATGTTTGCTTCATAGATCAACATTAAAATGAACAGACTATAGTTTTTAATCTCTAAAAGTAAAAGGCAAGTATTGTACTTGCCTAAAGCCAAATTTAACTACCTTCCATCAGTGAGCTAACTGTGCTAGCTATCTAATGCTCACTTGAGGTCATTTTTTCATGTTTTGTTCAAATGTTTTGGTTTTACCACCCAGTTATACTGCATTAAGTGTAAAACAAAGGATTTGATAGACAGTAATATGATAGAGAGAATTTATGAGATAGTAATTATGATAGAGAGAAACTATGCCCTCTGGGGGGCGTTTTACCCACAAGCTATCACTTTAAAACAAATAAAAATAATAATAATAATTGTTTTAATATAATTATATTCCTTATAAATAACATATGATCTCAAACTACAGACTTCACTATTCATCTATCATACATCACTGTGATATCCTGCAGAACAATATTCTCTTAAACACTTGTTTACTAATATCTGAAAATTATAGCATTTACCATGTAATCCTCTTCTTTTCAAATATGTCGCTGGTATCAGCTTCTCCATGGAGATCTGTATATCCCCGTTATCAACGTAGTGCATTGCAAATTTGTAACAGTAAAAATGTATCTTGACGACCTCTTGGCTAGGCGTTTTCCCCCACTCTACCCTACATTGTTTTTTAGCCTACAACTGTAATTGAATTGTTTTTCTTTCAATAAAGCCTCGATGCACACTTCAACCAGTAGATGGCGAAAATACACCATACATTGATTTCCCAATAGTCATAAAACACCACAAGAAGAAGGAGAAAAAGAAGATAGGCTAGATCATATTATTCCATATCCGACACTGTATTTCATTTACTTGCTGTACATGTTGTACATGTAGTGCGTGTTATAAGTATGAGAGTTTGAATTCACCCTGATAAATGACGAGATGAAGACAGGCATGCAAACAAGAGTAAGTCCGTGAGAACACAACTGAAATCTGTGTGACAGACTATTGAAAAGATGTTTATTAAAGAGGAGAGTGAAGACATGAGTTGTTCCTATGAATGCACCATGAAACATGATTACTGATAAACAAATAGGTTTGTGTACATGTTTTTAAGCTTATAGGCAGAGCCGGACAGTAACGGAGTACATTTACTTGAGTACAGTACTTAAGTACAATTTTTAGGGATCTTTACTCGAGTATCATTTTTGGGGAGTACTCATGACTTTACTCAAGTACATTTGAGAGGCAAATATTGTATTCTTTACTTCACTACATTTCTATCCATAACCGTGAGTAGCCTACCCGTTACTTCTTCTAAAAAAAAAAAAGAAAAAAAAAAAGGAAAAAATAAAAATCTCGGAAACCCTCAATTTGTTGTTTCCCTCTCAAATGTGATTGGATTGTGCAGGCGCCACTGATTGGGGCAGCCTATCAGCAATCACCTTCAGCTTTCCGCCAAAGTCAACTCCATGGTCAGATTTAGATAAGAGACGAAACCATGGACGAAACAATGGATGAAGACGCAGCAGGTCCATCCCGGCAATGTGCCAACCCGTGGCCCCACCTCGCCAGACTATTTCAATTTTCAAGAACAAGTTAATGATAGTTTTCGCTTCAAGTGTTTGCTGTGTTTACCAATGTAAGCACTGTGGCAGTAGTAATGCAATATTTAGAAAATGTACTCTTGTACTCTTGATACTCAAGTACTTTTAAAAACAAGTACTTCAGTACTTTTACTTAAGTAGACATCTGACTCTAGTACTTTTACTTGTACTTGAGTAAAATTTACCAAGGGGTATCTGTACTTTTACTCAAGTAATGAAGCTGTGTACTCTGTCCGCCTCTGCTTATAGGTTACTTTATTTTTGGCTTATGGGAGAAATATTAACCCTAATGTTGGACATTCGTTAGACATTCGCCAAGCAAATTAAGGGACTGTCTCAAAAGTACACACACACACACACGCACGCACGCACGCACGCACGCACACACACACACACACACACACAAATAAGCATTCCAAGATGCGAAACCACATGAATGCAAAGCATACTAATAAAATGTAAAGATGTGGAAAACCTAATTTTAGTCAAATAGGGCTACATAGTTTTAAGCTGTGAATGGGATATTCACTATGAATGGGTACATGGTTATTACACTGTACTCCAAAATTTCATTTTATCTGATAGAAACAGGTGATGTCACACCACCTGGAATTTATTCACTAACCCTTGTACCATATCATACACAACTTGGATTTTGAACATGTTATTTCGTCTATTTTTAATGCATTTTAGACATTCGCCAAGCAAATTAAGGGACTGTCTTAAAAGTGCGCACACACACACACACACACACACACACACACACACACACACACACACACAGGGGACCCTGAACCCCTACTGCACTGAAGCATCCGGACACGGACACTTCTTCCAAGGAAGCACCAGCTCACAAAAGTCCTGTAGGCCAAGTGTCTGTATTGCCTGCAAAAGAGAGCAGGGTGGAAAAGCACACTTTGTTTTTACTATTTATTTTTTATATTTCACATTTCAAAGTTAAACACTGGATGATTGTGATACAAAATAAAGATTGTCACGAATTGACTCTAAAAAAAAATTTACGTTCATTTTGAAGAACGAGATCGAACAAAAACGTCAGTAAACTGATCCAAACATCCCATCACTTTAAGATATATTATTATAATATTCACATCAACTCTTGTTCAATTGATCATGGTGTCTTCCCTGTCAGGTAAATAAGCGTTTCTTAGCGAGTCTGAGGGACATAAATCATAATTTAAGAACTCAATAATTAGAGTATTAAAACCTAATTCGAAATAAATAGTTAGACAATGCACCTTTTTTAGGGTACACTATTTGAAATATATAGTTTTTCATCGGTTTTATTATTAAAAAGCAACAGTGACGTAAATCACGCATCATCGACTACATCACTTCCGGGAAATGAAATTAAGGGGGGGTGCGCAATCAAACTCGCAGTCGCAATAGAACTGGAGAGAGAGATTTACAGCCTATGCTCTACACACAGGTTTCTTCTCAAAATATATACATTTTTTTTAGGATATTCTACTATTGGAACAATCAGATCTGTGTGTGAGCGTGTTGTTTTAAAACAGTCCGCCAGAGGGCAGCAGACGCGCTCATTCATCCTTAAACCAACGAAGAAGAGTCTCAGTCAGCTGGTGTGTGTGTGTGTGTGTGTTTGATGAACTGTCTGTGGAGCAAACATGCGAACTCGAGTAACAGTAGAGTTTCTTAGAAGATATCATAGACTGTAAAAAAAGATGGACGACGCCCCTTCGCTCTCTTCCATTGATGAGAACTGAAGCCGCCAGAGTCCCGATATGGCGCTGACATATTGGAACTTGAGTCTGCGCAGTAGCGATCTCGGGACCAGACCTGCGCAGTAGCAGAGAATGTCTAATATGGCGAGAAGTTTCACTCTCACTACACTTCCGGCTTCTGAACTGGTTGCAGTTCCACTCTGATTCCATATGAGGGCGCTCACAGGACGAGTGCAGAATGAATGGAGGTCAATGGCGGTATACCCCTCAAAATCCACTTTTCTCAGGATATAATTTTTTGTCTAGTAATTTGAATGTTGTATTCGAAAGGAGATGCAAAGAAATTACACATTGCTGGGTGTTAGATTTTTTAGAGTCACTTATTTGCTATAAAAAAGTCTTTCAAAATGTCAATGACGTCAGAATGCTGACGTCATTAGCAGAATGCTAGCGTGTTATGGGCAACAACAACTCAACCTGTAAGAAATCAAAACGACATAAGTACTCGTTCATTCAACTTTCGACCTAAAACCCATGTTGAACTTGCAAAATCTACAATCACATCTGAGATTTCTCAACGGCAATCGGGTGAAAGAGACAAATTTAGCCGTCTAGCCCCATTGACTCCCATTCATTTTGCACTCATGGCGAGCGCCCCCAGTGGAACTCTGGTGGTACTACAACCAAAATTCGGTACAATAGGGCTTAATAGGGAGTGGACAGGCTCTCCGTAGACGGGCTCTGGCAGTAGTGAGCAGGAAGTAAAGCCGCGAAATCAACGCTCCGCCCTCACTCTCGCAGAATGCACTCAGGGAGAGTGGATTCTGCACACTTTTTAAAAAATGTATTGCAGTACGACAAGAGGCTTGTTAAAATAAAGTAAATACAATCTCCTCAGTCCTCCGAAGATCCCGAAAAAAATGTTCGTTGGTGCTTCAGTGACTACTTCGCTCGAGAACCTGTCAATCACAGCTGTCAATCATGACGTTACACCACCGCATCACGTAACTAACTAAAAACCAACTTATTTTTGAAACAGACACTTGAACTTACATCAGCGTGATAAAAACGACAGCAAATTAAAGAAACCACCTTTGGAAAAAAGATATTTGAAGTGTAATTTAATTGTTTAGTTGGTCTCACGTCCCGTTGAATAACATGGGGAGGCGGGGCTTATGACCTATACTAGGACCAGTCACCGGGGGGCGATCGAGACGTTTTGGCTTCACTTTTCAGGGCTTGTGCGGCACGCTTGGAAGATATTCTTGAGAACACACTGTGTTTCGATTTCAGTCACTTCAGCAGGGATATATGACATATATAGACGGTTAAGCGCTCTTCTCAGCGAGTATACAGCCGCTATATGAGTGAAAACAGATAAATGATCTCTGTAAACAGTGAGAAATGAGCAGAAAGCGAGCGCTGATTGCAGACACTTTCTGTTTGACGAAGAGATGCAGATCTCTTAGCCATTTAGGATTTAGGATTGGGAATTTGGGGGTTTAGGATTGGGCATTTGAGGATTGAGGAGTGTATGCAAATAAGGAGGCGTGGCCCAAATACTGGAGGCTGAGTTTGAAATGGCTGGTGCGCAGAGGCACCTTATGAACAGCAGAGGGAGCTCCCAGTGCTAAGCAGCACACTGTAATGAAACCAAACAGAGCGAGTGAGCAGGGCTGGAGCGAGTACTGTACTTTATAATGTGATAACTTCCACTTAATGACAGCGTTGTAACATTTATGTGGCCTCACACACAAAGTCACCAGTGAAAGGAGTGCTATCTATGGAGGTATTTTTGGTGCAAAACTACTGGACGCCTGTGACAGTGAAATTTGTAGTTGTAGAGAATAGCCACACATGTGTATCAGTAAATTTGAAGTCACAGAGAGAAATGTTTTAAGAGTTTTTTATCTTCCACAAACACAACACAGCAGTTACACCTTCTCAAATTCTTCATTGCAGGTGCACAAATCCTATTCTACAAATCACAAATTAAGAAACTCATACGCTCACATTTTTGCTACAGTTGCTGCAGTGAATATGGTGCAAAACGCATTTAAACACCTGCATCAAAAAATGTGAAGTCACGGAGAAATTTTGCTCATCTGCACATCAGTATGTGAATTCAGCCAATGAGAGTTGCACACTTGTAGAATATTTTCTCACAAATGTCTTGTATATTTTTCTAGCACAAACACAAGTACATAACTACAGCTGCTTGAATCTGCTGCGACGAATCTCAAACACTGTTTTTCGCTTTCAAGTGACAAGTTTTGCGCGCTCTCCCTTTTGCACCAAGTGCACCGTGAAATGTGGGGCAAAAGTGAGTTGTGCATCTGTAGAGGCAGTGGGCGGAGCCTACATGAATATTCATGAGTTTCCCGGGCATGCGCGTGGAACTGCTCATTCTAGTTCACGCTCCTCGTTTCTCAGCAAGTTTAATGGATTATTTCAAAAAAGGTAAATATAGTTTCAGCGCGAACTTAAACTACAATTGTGTATCGTTTTGTTAAATTCATAATGTTTTTATTAATTCGTCACTGACTGAATGATTGCTGGCATTCACTTCGTGTAGGCCTATATACAGTACAGTAGCTACAGAAAACTTCAACTCGTCCTATAAATTGCACCTTGCGAAGCTTTAAAACTGTGGCTTTTACTAATTGTTATCATTTGTTGATTGCAATAAATAAAATAAACCCTCATAAATGTATCTGTGGGCTAACACTTTTTTAAAATATATATAATATATCCTGGTGTGATTGTTCTTAAATTCTTGTTCGTTTAAATAAGCCAAATCATTTAAGACCAAACTCAAGCATGAATGTGTTGCTTTAATACATACGTACAATTTGGATTAAACAAAATTGTATGGACAAAAGTGGATAAATTACATTTGATACAACTAGGTTACTGTAAATGAGAAACAAAAAAAACACTTAACATTATTTTACGGAATATAATAAGCCACCAATTTGATGTTCTAAAAAAATATTTACAAACATACTGGCAAAATAATGTAACAATATTATTTTTAATGGTTTGATTGCAAGGCGTGCTTGTGCTGGTTTTGATATAATAATATATACACTGTTCAAAAGTTTGGTATTAGTAAGGTTCTTAGGTAGGTACCAAGACTACATATTTCTGAAAAGCAGTAATATTGTGACATATATTTTTATCAACTGTTTTCTATTTTAATGTTTAAAAAATATATATATTGTGATGGCAGAGCTCATTTTACTCTAGATTTCAGTGTCACATGACCCTTCAGAAATCATTCTAATACTGATTTGCTGCTCAAGAAACATTTCTGATTATTATCACAGTTGAAAGTGGTTGTGCTGCTTAATGAAGTGTGGAAATTGTTTGTATGTGTGTATGACAAAAGTTTGCAATCACTATGATTTAAGAAATGTTATACTTTTATAGCAGGCAAGGTCAATTTCCACACTTTCATTAAGCAGCACAACCACTTTCAACTGTGATAATAATCAGAAAGTTTTTTTTTGTTTTTTTTCACATTTGTCACATTAGTTACATTAGGCTACACACGTTCTGCATTCTGACACCGCAGCGCGCAGCCTCTGCATGGGTTGTACCATGTGAGGGAGTTCTCCCCTCCCCTCCTATAGAGTTGGTTGGGTCCATAGCCCGTCTTTTCCAAAACGTTTTCTCAGGTAGGCTACCGCGGCACCGCCTAAAGCGAAGTGAAAAAGAGGGAAAAACTCCAATGCAATTACCCCTATCGCATATAGAAACAGCTGGTGAGATACAATTTGCAAGACAATGTATTTAATAAATAGTGCGTGTAATTTCTTCAGTACCGTCAGCAGAACTGATAACGTCCAAGCTTATCGATACTGCGGTCTTCCATAATTAGGCCCCAGGGCCCATTTAATACTGGGTTTCAGTACCCATGCCTACATATGGGTGTGTTCATATGGATGAAAGCCTGTTGTGTTCGGTCTCTTGATTTGTGATAGTGGCAGCTATTGTGAAACTCACCTTCTTCATCTACTGAGTGTGGATGGCATCAAGATCTTGTACTGAAGAATCATAGGGCCAAACGCTAGGGATTATATCTCATCTGATAACAAGAGCACAGCCATAAGTTTAAGAACTCTAATGATATCTTTACCCGCTGATATTGCATTGGGGATATCAGTTCAAACATTTTAAAGGCTAAGAGTATGAGCCATGAGTAAGCTGGCCAGATATCTGTGAAAAATAACTTGCGTGCCTGAACCACATTTAGCATTTAAAAGTAAAAAGAATTTTAGTATTTATCAGTAAAAAATACATACAAATGAATAAATACCCCTGAGTTGGACAGTATGGTGTCTGTCTCATGGCCAACATAGCGCAAAACAGACCTAGAGAAATAAAATAAAATATACCAATATATCCTGTTATCATAATAGTTAAATAAATTATTACAACTACGACCATTATACCATTATATTTGTCGCCTATTATTTAGCCTACAGGCTTCTCAAGGACAATCACACGAAGAAACCTGGGGTTAATGATTTTAAAATGTGAGACTTCTTTCTAAAGCATAAATCTTACAGACCCCAAACTTTTGGACAGTAGTGCACTGCATGTTTGAGGTGGTTTTGCTTACTAGTCATATGGTTCATAGCCGTAGAGATTTTCTTCGCAGGCCTTCAGCATGATGATCTAGAACATATCATGCAATTTCACAGATCCAACAATGTTACATAGGATTTACAATAGGGTTTATTACAAGAAACCAAGCTAGAGCAGAGGTGAACTGCAGAAAAGAGAAAGAATAATATATATATATATATATATATATATATATATATATATATATATATATATATATATATATATATATATATATATATACACACACACACATACTGTATATATATATATATATATATATATATATATATATAAGATATAATATATATTTCTTAAGATAATATATTAATTAATATAATAATTAATTATATATTAATATAAATAGATACATATGAAATTAATATCATGATTAAACAATAATTCGCCCTTTGTTATAGAGGTTTTTTTCCTGTTGCTCCTGAAATCACTTTTTTTTTAATCACTATTTGTAAGTTTCGTCACTGCTTAACAGTGCAGTGCATTCTTTTAGGTTAAATACATTAGCTTACTTCCAATCACCCATTGACAAATTACCAGCAAAACAAAACTATCAAAAAACTGTTATCTACACAAAGATGTGGTTAAAACCCCAAACTTCCATAAACAAGAGCTCCAGTCTAGTATTAGCCTTAACGTAGGCCTAACTTACCTCTTCTGAAAATGGTTGAGATGCTAACGGACTTTTTCGAAGACACAAAACCATTTCTATAAAGTAAATATTCAACAGAAGCATGTCAATTACACGTAATAAAGGTGTCAGGGACGTTTGTATGTATTATTTGTGTGAATTTGTTGACTAAACTCACTTGAAAGCAGTGAAAACAACTAATTTTTCAGCTTATATATATATATAAACTTTGCTTACACCTCACAAAATTTAAATTGTTGCTCGCGCGCAACAAGCAGAGGTTTGTGTGACGTCACGTGTCGAGAGCGCGCGCTCATAACGGGCGTCCCTGCGAGAGAGTGGATCGCCATCGCTAGACTCCAGCTGGGGGGGTTTCTATGGTAAGTAACTTACTTCTTACTGAACAAATTAATTTTATAAGTTACTTTTACAAAGTAAACCATTACCAATATCACTTAAATATAGCTACATTTATGAAGAAAGTAAATAATAAAATCGAATAGGCTTTTAATAACAGCGCACAGGACAGTCTATAGGAACTTTACTTAATTTTACTTTACCTAGTTTTCCTCGAAACTGCCGCTTTCATATCCCATTAAATGCCATAAAATTGACTGACTGCCTTTTCCAGCAGATGGACCCAATCTAATATCTACACAAACAATGGGTTTCCGTCTTTTTTACGACCAGTTATGGCATATTTTACTCGTCAGTTAATGCGTGGCGTTTTGAGGTAAGTTAGGCCTAGCGCGTTTCCTCAAAGGCTCTCTCTCTCTCGCTCTCTCTGACCCAGGCCCGGCTATAGTCATTAGCCAATTAGAGAATATAGGCTAGTCATTAGCCAATAATCATTGCTGAATAATAATGTTTCTTCTATTTGTCTCTTCTTTTCCCAGTGTCAACAGGAGCTACAGTAACTACAGCCCACAGCTCCTTTAAGAGCCTCAGCACTGAGCATCTGTGGCTTTGTAAGTATGTTTTGACTAACTATCAGATGCATTATGTGATTAACATATTGTAATGCATAACTTGCAGGGCCTCTACACTTACATTTCTTTTTAGGAGCACTTGTGAGAATCAAGAAAGATTTCTGATTATTTTCAGTTGTTCACTTTTTTTCAGGATTCTTTGAATAGAAAGTTCAGAAGAACAGCATTTATCTGAGAGATGATAAGCAACAAATAATTTCATGTCATTTTTTATATCATCTGGACTTAAGTAAATCATATCCAAAATAATTTTTGAAAAGTGTTATGTATTTTGGACTTTATGAGTTGTGAGTCCCAGATCACATTGCCTGTTTAGGGTATTAAAAAAAGGACCAAATCTATAACTGTAACTGCCATTGCATGTTTAAAACAATTATATCCTATACTTCAACTCATATAATGTACATATTATATATCATTGGAAAGCTTACAAACTCAAGATTCAGCCTGTGAAAACCGTTTTGAAATCGGACCTTGCGTTACCATAAAAAAGGTAAAAAAAAAATGTTGGATTTAGGTCAGGCTGACTAATTGATCACAGATAACTTGAAGCAAATCATGTGACCAGCATACTCAAGACAGACAGGCTGCATCAGTTTAACCTGTATATTTTACAATTTGTAAAAAAACAACAACCTCAGAATACAAAGATTGTTACAAAAATGAATACAAAGTGAATCCCTTTTTTATACCCAAAAGTGGCAGTGTGACTCAGGTGTAACATATATTTCAAAACGTGCTAAATAACAAAGTGAACAACATTTTCTTTTTCAGCACATTAAGACAATGTTCATAATTAATGTTAGCAGTGTTAGTATTATTTTTTCAAAAGAAAAGTAAGTTTAATATATATTTACTTATCTCAAAATCTGAATGTCCAGCACCACTGGCAGCCATGTTGGATTTAGGTCAGGCTGACTAATTAATCACAATTTTTTTTTTAAAGGGGTGGTTTACGGCTTTTTTTCTTTGCATGATTGTGTTTATGGGATGCAATATAACATGTCTTCATGTTTTTTTTTTTTTTTTAAGCCTTATTTTTCATAAATTTCACCTGTATTGTAAGCCGCTTTCTCCTCTGTCATTTGAACGACCGGTTGACTTCCTAATTCTATAAAACCACTCCCTCAGAAACAGGCAATGGGCTCAGATTGGTTAGTTGGGCCGGTGTGTTGTAATTGGCTAAACTGCGTAGTGCACGTTGTCGGAAACTTCACGGCCATTACCTTTACGGGCGAAAGTTGCATGTGCTCCGGTCAAATGTAAATAATGGTCGGTGTCATGTCAAGTATATCAGTATAGCGCTTTTCACAATACAAATTGTATCAAAGCAGCTTCACAGTATTAAATTTAAATAATACAACAAGGTTTGTTTCTAGTGGAATTTATTGATTGATCAAATAAATTAATATTCCCAAAATATCCCCAACTGAGCAAGATTTACACACAAAATAGCATCGAACTAACTGGCTACTAGGCTATAAACAGCGTTGGTTTACGTTCTTGATCAAATCGAAAAATTACGTCATAAAGTATACATGGAAAATAGGCTACATTTACAAAATTAGTACATAATTACAAATTCAGGTCCAAAATGTTTGTACGCGTTTGTCATAGACACACGAACTAAGTGGCTACTAAAGCCAGCGCTGGCATTTGTTTACGTCCTTGATAAAACTAAAACATTACGTCTGAAATTATACATGCAAATACATTTAAAATGATTAAGTCTTACTTACAGGTTGTGGCCCAACAACTGCTGCCTCTGGTTTTAAAGTCGGAACTGCTTCATGTTTTAGTAACAGTTTCTTGTTGAATCCGGCATTGAATTCGTGGAGATTCTGGAAGCTGTCTTCCGTAAAATGCGCAGCACAGAGAGCTAAATTACGATTGTAATTTTCAGGAACATAATCAAATATAAATTTTAGCCATTGTTGACGAACTACAGCGTCCGTAAGAAGCCCGAACACAGAAGTCCTGACAGCTGGGTGAAAATAACACACTTTCGACGGCATGACTATACAGCTCTCCACTATAACTCTTCCTCTTCGACAAAGCCTCAGAAATATGACCATGCCCCCTTTCTTGCATATTCCGGAGGGAGGGTTGATGTGGGTTAGTTAGGTATAAAACCCGGGAAGTATCTCGTTGTAGCCCCATTCGAGTCATTTTTGTAGGCATTAAACTTCCTGATTTTTAAAAGACGATATCTCTGCTTACGTTGAACTTTCAGCGCAGCAACTTTGCAGATACTGTTCATACACCAGCAGCAACAGTACACACTATTTAAAATGAAAAAAGTGAAATCGCAATCAACCACCCCTTTAAACCAATCATGTGACCAGCATACTCAAGACAGACCAGGCTGTGATAAATGATAAAAGGATTTGATGAAAAAAATCATTCTTACGCCCCAAAAAAGACGACAAAAACTATGTTACACCCAGATCACATTGCCAGGTTTAGGGTTAATTCGGCAAGGATGCATTAAATTGACCTAAAGTGACAGTAAAAACATTTGTAATGTTACAGAAGCTTTCTATTTCAGATTTAAGTTTGAAGGGCCATAAAGTTACTCAGTGTAGCTTTAACGTAATTGTACATTCAGGCAATTAATAGAGTTCCCTAACAAGGGATGTGCAATAAAGCTGTACTATTTAAACTAACTCGACTGGTAATAACTGCTGTTGCTCAAGTTGATTCCTCGTCTGTCCATGAACAAATTTAGATTAAATAAACTCATGACCATTTCTCACACATTTTCTCTGTTTTTTTCTTTTTTTTTTCAGATCAGCCATCAGTGGTTTACCGGTATGGCCAGTCAAGACCAACTGGGATGCTTTTTCATGCTTCATGCTTTTTTTGCGTATTGTCATGATCCCTGCTTTGATTTGTTATGAATTCAGTTCTCTTTTTGCCTCCTCCTTTTGCTTCTAAACTGAACTCAAATGGCACTGCAAACTGGGTAAGAGACAAACATAAATGACTTAATTGGGGAGATTGAGAGAGGAAGCCATGCTGATGACCTCTGTCTGTGGTGAAGTAGTGAGTCTGACGTGTAATTAAACTCGAGGTTCTGTGGGGTGCGGACTGGATCAACTCCATTCCTAGAGCTTCCGGACAAATCTTTGGGGTGCGCAGTGATGGGGCAGTGAACCCGAGGTTACCCCGTGAGTCAGTCCTAGAGCTCCTCATGTACAATTTTAGGGGGAAATCGGGTTTACTGGATACGTTGATTTCTTAGGCGTGCCGCAAGAACACCACAGACACAGTGTGATCACCATGGGGAAATCTCAGAGTAAAACTGGGAGTTGTGAAAAATATGATACACCGGTGAATTGGCAGATGAGAAGTTTATCTATGTATCATCTTTTTTTTTTAACTGTTTCATTCTCTCATAATAGATTCGGATTTTCTGAGGCATTAGGCAGCGTCTCCGCGGTTTAATGGCGAGAGAAACGCTTCTGCAAAGGGACGGATGGCCTGTCGAAACATGTCGTCGTAGGAGAGGAATGTGGACAAACGTTGACACAACATATCAAAGGTTGGCTTGCTCATCCTAAAATTTCGGACCCACTGCTTCTCGTTCACAATATGCTCCCGCCAGTCCTGATCTCTCTCACACACAATAACTGAAGCAGATGCACAGGCTGAAATGATCCGCCTCATAATCATGGTGATGTTTGGCGAACTTTGCATGTATCGCAGAGCTAGCATCAAGCATATTTCGCGTTCGTCCATCTGTGCAAGATAATTTAACCCTTTAAGCATGCGTGATGTTTCAGATAGGATGGCGAGTGTAAACACATGAATCGGATATGGGGCACAATTGAAAGAACGTGTAAACGGACGGTTGAAAAAATCAGATACACACTCTAAAAAGAGATGTGTTAAAAATGACACGTGTTGTGAGTGTGCTCAGGGACAACACATGTTGTGTCAGTTTTAACACATGTAGTGTGTGTGCTCAGGGACAGCACATGTTGTGTCAGTTTTAACACATGTAGTGTGTGTGCTCAGGGACATCACATGTTGTGTCAGTTTTAACACATGTAGTGTGTGTGCTCAGGGACAACACATGTTGTGTCAGTTTTAACACATGTAGTGAGTGTGCTCAGGGACAACACATGTTGTGTCAGTTTTAACACATGTAGTGTGTGTTCTCAGGGACAACACATGTTGTGTCAGTTTTAACACATGTAGTGTGTGTGCTCAGGGACATCACATGTTGTGTCAGTTTTAACACATGTAGTGTGTGTGCTCAGGGACAACACATGTTGTGTCAGTTTTAACACATGTAGTGAGTGTGCTCAGGGACAACACATGTTGTGTCAGTTTTAACACATGTAGTGTGTGTGCTCAGGGACAACACATGTTGTGTCAGTTTTAACACATGTAGTGAGTGTGCTCAGGGACAACACATGTTGTGTCAGTTTTAACACATGTAGTGTGTGTGCTCAGGGACAACACATGTTGTGTCAGTTTTAACACATGTAGTGTGTGTGCTCAGGGACAACACATGTTGTGTCAGTTTTAACACATGTAGTGTGTGTGCTCAGGGACAACACATGTTGTGTCAGTTTTAACACATGTAGTGTGTGTGCTCAGGGACAACACATGTTGTGTCAGTTTTAACACATGTAGTGAGTGCAGTGTTTCCCCTAGGTTTACAGGTTTGGGGGGGGGGGGGGGGGGGGGGGGTTGGTTGGTTTGTTTGGGGAAAATTGACACAGACGCTATCTATCTATCTATCTCTATCTATCTATCTATCTGTCACATAAATTGGTTGTCTGGGAGGGTAATGGTTTGCAAAAGTTAAAAAATGTTAACATAAGATATCTCTTTAAAAAAATAAATAAACATATTTAAATCTTTTTAAAATTGACTTTTGCAAATAACCTTTGTTAAATTTATAGAAGTATTTGTTAATATTAATGGACCAGAGCTTAAATAGTTTTATTTTTTAACTAACAACTAAAAAAAGATTTATAAATACTAACCAATATATATATCAGGGCTCCAGACTGCGACCAAATGGTCGCATTTTGCGACCAAAATTTGAGAGTGTGCGACTAAATTTTACATCCAGTCGCACATGTGCGACCAGTAAATTTCATCTCGTTCATAGTGGGCGACAACCGACGTCGCGTCTGCGATGCTTTGTTTACGACATCACGACAAGAAGAGCATGTTACATTTTTTAACGGTCCTCCATGAAGGGTTCCGAGTGAATGAGTGTGTGTGTGCGCGCGCGAGTGAATGAGTGTGTGTGTGTGTGTGTGTGTGTGTGTGTGTGTGTGTGTGCGCCCGCGCGCGAGTGAGTGAGTGAGCGAGCGAGCGAGCGAGAGAGAGAGAGAGAGAGAGAGAGAGTGAGAGAGTGTGTGCGCGAGTGAGTGAGTGAGTGAGTGTGTGCGTGCGTTAGTCTATGTGCGTGTATGTGAGTGAGTGCGTGTGTACATGTGCGAGTGAATATGTGTGTGAGAGACGGCTCGAGATGACTGGTTGTAAAGCAATGTGTAGTCTGACAATGTTTCTTGTCCAGGACATGACAAGATTTTTAGGAGTCGAAATCGTGTAATCTGATACATTGACTATAGTAACAGACAAAAAAATTGCGTATTCTGAACCAGCTAGGCATAACTATAACTATGGTATACTGTGGTTATGAAAGTAGCCTACACATCTTTTTACAGCACTTCAAAACTATATCCTATTAAAATGTTTTTTTTTTTAATGTGTCGACCAAAACATTTTTGTTCATCCTTTAAAGATTGTCTCTATTTATAAAACTGAAAGTTTCAAGAAGTAGGAAAACTCACACTTATTTTTTTTTTAAAGACTAAATTACCTTTGTAAACAGCTGCTGAGGGTGCTTATTGGCTATTTTCACTCCCTAATATCTATTTTGTCACTCATTTTGCTTTTGAAATAATATTAAGACATTATGAAGGATAATAATTAAATTTAACTTTATACACCTCAAATTTATCTCAGTGCTTTGTCATCCCACAGTGCTACCAAATACTTTCTGTAGAACTTAGAGCCGCGGCCCTCAGATGTTAGTCTGGAGCCCTGTGATCTTAAAATAAAATTGCACCATAATTTCTGTATGCTTAATCTATTTATTATCAAAGCATTTGTCTGTAATAGTTATTTAGGGGGAAAATGTGAAGGTGTGCCCCTAAATTTTCTGCTTGCGCTCCTAAAATTTTAAGTCAGGGGCTACAGCGCTCCTAATAAAAAAAGTTAGTCTGGAGCCCTGTATATACATTTTAAATGGGCTTTTTTTATGAGACGTTTTTATTTCTATGATGCATTTATTGGAGAGAATAATCCTGTCAGACGCACCACTGCTGTGAACGCGCGTTCACGTAAACACAATTTAAACAATGTATTATTCAATACATTACTTCTATATAATTATATATTAAGTTGCTCAAGCAAGTGGTAAAATATTTAACCATGTACTTATATTAAAATCTTTTGTATTTAAATTTTAATACAATAAATCTTGCATGTCACAAAGAACTTGTTTTTCCACCTCCACGAATAAGACGAGTGTTGTTCATTATGTCGCCTTGTTGAGGTAAATTGTAGTTTTCCTTGCTTTAACTCAGTCTTAAAGTGAAAAAAGTAGTAATTAATTAAATAAATTTATGGTGAGATTACTACATTTTATTTAATTAATCGCACTTATGGTGAAATTACTACATTTTCAGGTCAATCGGTGTTCATTTTGACCACGAAACATGCGCTGTCACTTTAATTCAGCGTTTGCAGCACAGCAGAAATAGACTCGGTGCGGAAACGATCTCTGCACTGCTGTATACGCACCGCAACTGGAACAGATCGATCATCGACGGACTGCATCCTCGTGCAGTGTGAAAGCTCTGTTAACATGGGTACGGAAAAAAAATACTCACCGCAAACGAAATATATGTGAAACGGGCGTTAGACTTGGAGCAGGAGAGCTACTCCGGCGTTGCCATCTTCAGTTCAGCGACACATTTCCAGCCGCGCGCTCTCTGTCCGCTAGTGCTCAACAAGTGTTTGTTTGTGTGTGAGTGTGCGCACTCATTGGGATAATTGTAAACACAGACAGAAAAGACATGCCATCGTGGAAATAAGATAAATAACATATTACTTAAGGGCCATTTAGGTTTTTTTTTTTTTATAAAATAACAAATTGTAATCTGTCGCTATAAAGAAAATCAAATCAAATTTACTTGACCTCCAAGGGGGGCGGGGGGAGCCGTTAGGAGGGCGGGGCGCCCCCCTTATATAATGGTAGGGGAAACACTGGAGTGTGCTCAAGGACAACACATGTTGTGTCAGTTTTAACACATGTAGTGAGTGTGCTCAGGGACAACACATGTTGTGTCAGTTTTAACACATGTAGTGTGTGTGCTCAGGGACAACACATGTTGTGTCAGTTTTAACACATGTAGTGTGTGTGCTCAGGGACAACACATGTTGTGAGTGTGCTCAGGGACAACACATGTTGTGTCAGTTTTAACACATGTAGTGTGTGTGCTCAGGGACAACACATGTTGTGTCAGTTTTAACACATGTAGTGAGTGTGCTCAGGGACAACACATGTTGTGTCAGTTTTAACACATGTAGTGTGTGTGCTCAGGGACAACACATGTTGTGTCAGTTTTAACACATGTAGTGAGTGTGCTCAGGGACAACACATGTTGTGTCAGTTTTAACACATGTAGTGAGTGTGCTCAGGGACAACACATGTTGTGTCAGTTTTAACACATGTAGTGTGTGTGCTCAGGGACAACACATGTTGTGTCAGTTTTAACACATGTAGTGTGTGTGCTCAGGGACAACACATGTTGTGTCAGTTTTAACACATGTAGTGTGTGTGCTCAGGGACAACACATGTTGTGTCAGTTTTAACACATGTAGTGTGTGTGCTCAGGGACAACACATGTTGTGTCAGTTTTAACACATGTAGTGTGTGTGCTCAGGGACAACACATGTTGTGTCAGTTTTAACACATGTAGTGAGTGTGCTCAGGGACAACACATGTTGTGAGTGTGCTCAGGGACAACACATGTTGTGTCAGTTTTAACACATGTAGTGTGTGTGCTCAGGGACAACACATGTTGTGTCAGTTTTAACACATGTAGTGAGTGTGCTCAGGGACAACACATGTTGTGTCAGTTTTAACACATGTAGTGTGTGTGCTCAGGGACAACACATGTTGTGTCAGTTTTAACACATGTAGTGAGTGTGCTCAGGGACAACACATGTTGTGAGTGTGCTCAGGGACAACACATGTTGTGTCAGTTTTAACACATGTAGTGTGTGTGCTCAGGGACAACACATGTTGTGTCAGTTTTAACACATGTAGTGTGTGTGCTCAGGGACAACACATGTTGTGTCAGTTTTAACACATGTAGTGTGTGTGCTCAGGGACAACACATGTTGTGTCAGTTTTAACACATGTAGTGTGTGTGCTCAGGGACAACACATGTTGTGTCAGTTTTAACACATGTAGTGAGTGTGCTCAAGGACAACACATGTTGTGTCAGTTTTAACACATGTAGTGAGTGTGCTCAAGGACAAACACATGTTGTGTCAGTTTTAACACATGTAGTGAGTGTGCTCAGGGACAACACATGTTGTGTCAGTTTTAACACATGTAGTGTGTGTGCTCAGGGACAAACACATGTTGTGTCAGTTTTAACACATGTAGTGTGTGTGTGCTCAGGGACAACACATGTTGAGTCAGTTTTAACACATGTAGTGTGTGTGCTCAGGGACAACACATGTTGTGTCAGTTTTAACACATGTAGTGTGTGTGCTCAGGGACAACACATGTTGTGTCAGTTTTAACACATGTAGTGTGTGTGCTCAGGGACAACACATGTTGTGTCAGTTTTAACACATGTAGTGTGTGTGCTCAGGGACAACACATGTTGTGTCAGTTTTAACACATGTAGTGAGTGTGCTCAAGGACAACACATGTTGTGTCAGTTTTAACACATGTAGTGAGTGTGCTCAGGGACAACACATGTTGTGTCAGTTTTAACACATGTAGTGTGTGTGCTCAGGGACAACACATGTTGTGTCAGTTTTAACACATGTAGTGTGTGTGCTCAGGGACAACACATGTTGTGAGTGTGCTCAGGGACAACACATGTTGTGTCAGTTTTAACACATGTAGTGTGTGTGCTCAGGGACAACACATGTTGTGTCAGTTTTAACACATGTAGTGAGTGTGCTCAGGGACAACACATGTTGTGTCAGTTTTAACACATGTAGTGTGTGTGCTCAGGGACAACACATGTTGTGTCAGTTTTAACACATGTAGTGAGTGTGCTCAGGGACAACACATGTTGTGTCAGTTTTAACACATGTAGTGAGTGTGCTCAGGGACAACACATGTTGTGTCAGTTTTAACACATGTAGTGTGTGTGCTCAGGGACAACACATGTTGTGTCAGTTTTAACACATGTAGTGTGTGTGCTCAGGGACAACACATGTTGTGTCAGTTTTAACACATGTAGTGTGTGTGCTCAGGGACAACACATGTTGTGTCAGTTTTAACACATGTAGTGTGTGTGCTCAGGGACAACACATGTTGTGTCAGTTTTAACACATGTAGTGAGTGTGCTCAGGGACAACACATGTTGTGAGTGTGCTCAGGGACAACACATGTTGTGTCAGTTTTAACACATGTAGTGTGTGTGCTCAGGGACAACACATGTTGTGTCAGTTTTAACACATGTAGTGAGTGTGCTCAGGGACAACACATGTTGTGTCAGTTTTAACACATGTAGTGTGTGTGCTCAGGGACAACACATGTTGTGTCAGTTTTAACACATGTAGTGAGTGTGCTCAGGGACAACACATGTTGTGAGTGTGCTCAGGGACAACACATGTTGTGTCAGTTTTAACACATGTAGTGTGTGTGCTCAGGGACAACACATGTTGTGTCAGTTTTAACACATGTAGTGTGTGTGCTCAGGGACAACACATGTTGTGTCAGTTTTAACACATGTAGTGTGTGTGCTCAGGGACAACACATGTTGTGTCAGTTTTAACACATGTAGTGTGTGTGCTCAGGGACAACACATGTTGTGTCAGTTTTAACACATGTAGTGAGTGTGCTCAAGGACAACACATGTTGTGTCAGTTTTAACACATGTAGTGAGTGTGCTCAAGGACAAACACATGTTGTGTCAGTTTTAACACATGTAGTGAGTGTGCTCAGGGACAACACATGTTGTGTCAGTTTTAACACATGTAGTGAGTGTGCTCAAGGACAACACATGTTGTGTCAGTTTTAACACATGTAGTGAGTGTGCTCAAGGACAAACACATGTTGTGTCAGTTTTAACACATGTAGTGAGTGTGCTCAGGGACAACACATGTTGTGTCAGTTTTAACACATGTAGTGTGTGTGCTCAGGGACAAACACATGTTGTGTCAGTTTTAACACATGTAGTGTGTGTGTGCTCAGGGACAACACATGTTGAGTCAGTTTTAACACATGTAGTGTGTGTGCTCAGGGACAACACATGTTGTGTCAGTTTTAACACATGTAGTGTGTGTGCTCAGGGACAACACATGTTGTGTCAAATTTAACACAATAAATGTGTAAGTCATTTTAACACACAAATTGTGTCATTTTAAAAAATAAAGCGAAAGGGCCAGATGCAAAAATATGAACCGTTTAATCAATAGTCGAGTACAGAATGCATGTGCACACAAAGTACAACACAATGTCTCAAGCTCAATGACTGGACAGACTCACTGTACTGGACATTATTCAGTTATTCACGCTTCAACCCCTAACTGATAATGCTGCTTTTGACAAAAGTTCATGAAGAGATAACAGGTCACAGAGTTTACACTTCGAATTTAATAAAATGTAGCAACTGACAAAATATTGTATATAAATAACTTGTATTTACACTGGCCTGTTTGTTTGAGAATATAGCAAACACTGCAACTGCATCACAGTGATGGAGAGTGTCGGCACTCAAAATGATGAGCTGAAAACAACACAACCTGTAAAAAGAGATGTTAAAAATGACACGTGTTGTGTAGATTTTAACACATGTTGTGTAGATTTTAACACATGTAGTGAGTGTGCTCAGGGACAACACATGTTGTGTAGATTTTAACACATGTAGTGAGTGTGCTCAGGGACAACACATGTTGTGTCAGTTTTAACACATGTAGTGAGTGTGCTCAAGGACAAACACATGTTGTGTCAGTTTTAACACATGTAGTGAGTGTGCTCAAGGACAACACATGTTGTGTCAGTTTTAACACATGTAGTGAGTGTGCTCAAGGACAAACACATGTTGTGTCAGTTTTAACACATGTAGTGAGTGTGCTCAGGGACAACACATGTTGTGTCAGTTTTAACACATGTAGTGAGTGTGCTCAGGGACAACACATGTTGTGTCAGTTTTAACACATGTAGTGTGTGTGCTCAGGGACAAACACATGTTGTGTCAGTTTTAACACATGTAGTGTGTGTGTGCTCAGGGACAACACATGTTGAGTCAGTTTTAACACATGTAGTGTGTGTGCTCAGGGACAACACATGTTGTGTCAGTTTTAACACATGTAGTGTGTGTGCTCAGGGACAACACATGTTGTGTCAAATTTAACACAATAAATGTGTAAGTCATTTTAACACACAAATTGTGTCATTTTAAAAAATAAAGCGAAAGGGCCAGATGCAAAAATATGAACCGTTTAATCAATAGTCGAGTACAGAATGCATGTGCACACAAAGTACAACACAATGTCTCAAGCTCAATGACTGGACAGACTCACTGTACTGGACATTATTCAGTTATTCACGCTTCAACCACTAACTGATAATGCTGCTTTTGACAAAAGTTCATGAAGGGATAACAGGTCACAGAGTTTACACTTCGAATTTAATAAAATGTAGCAACTGACAAAATATTGTATATAAATAACTTGTATTTACACTGGCCTGTTTGTTTGAGAATATAGCAAACACTGCAACTGCATCACAGTGATGGAGAGTGTCGGCACTCAAAATGATGAGCTGAAAACAACACAACCTGTAAAAAGAGATGTTAAAAATGACACGTGTTGTGTAGATTTTAACACATGTTGTGTAGATTTTAACACATGTAGTGAGTGTGCTCAGGGACAACACGTGTTGTGTAGATTTTAACACATGTAGTGTGTGTGCTCAGGGACAACACATGTTGTGTAGATTTTAACACATGTAGTGAGTGTGCTCAGGGACAACACATGTTGTGTCGATTCTTAACACATCTCTGTGTTTATAAGGACTACACATGTTGTGTTACCTTTAACACAACTAATGTGTTATTCCTCTTACACAGAAGTGTGTTGAAACCTTTTACACACTAATGTGTTATAGTTACACAACTTGTGTCAGATATGTGTCACATCATGTGACTGTAGTCGGTGTGTATTTGCCAGAGTTACTTCCTGTGTTTTTACAACTGAGTGTTTGGACGAACACTGTATTGGTAACTTGTGTTTATGGAGTCCAGTGACGTTTAATAAAGAGTTTGCTTGAACATTTTATTACCTGGATGTTTTAGACATCATGAATCTACATAGACAAGCTCTTATTGAGAATTAGCAGAGGTTTGATGTTTCATTGAATGTTTTATTTGAAGTCACCAGAATCGTGATTAATGGCTCCTTTATTTGAGCTCTTGACCCTTTACTCTTGTGTTAGTTCTTCTCTGGCTGCTTTAACTGTGTTTTAATCAAATACATCTGTAATGGCGAGAGAAAATATGATCAGATGTTTCTTGATGATGTCTTAATCTTCAAGTGCTGATCTGATCAAGTTTTTGAGTATATGGATGGTGTGCATTTATTGTATTTATGTGCTGTTAGTTATAATGGTCTTGTGAAACTACATCATGCGATCCAAAACTGCAGAATAGCCTATATTGCTTTAAAAAAAGAAAGAAATTTCAGTAAGTTATAAGCTGCAGCAGAAACTAGTCACACACAGACATCAAGAATCAGCGTATGAATCTCAACAATGGTGACAAACGAAATGCTTCATACTGCAATGCATGCTGGGAGTCATGGATGAGTTTTGTACTATAGTGGCACCCAGCATGCATTGCGACGAAGCTTTTCGTTTGTCACCATTGTTGAGATTCATGTGCTGATTCTTGATGTCTGTGTGTGACTAGTTTCTGCTGCAGCTTAAAACTTTCTGAAAACATATATTTTTTAAGAAATATAGGATAAGTGAGCGTAGACTGTAAGATCCTGTACACAAAAACAAACTGTAAACTAATTGCAGTATGCTAATTTTGCTAAACCTTTTATAACTCATCTTCCAGATATTAATCTCTTGCTGAGCTTAACAAATCTACATGATGATGATGATGTTATCATCTGATGACATTTTCCTCATGGTTCTTTCTGCCGTTTCAAGCGTGTATAATAAATACACAGATACAGCAAAAAGAGAAACCTAATGTTAACGAGTCGAGGCTCAAGAGCACAGATAAAGCTGACACTAATCACGATTCTGGTGACTTCAAATGAAACACTCAATGAATCGTCAACACAAGCCCTGGTAATTCTCGATAAGAGCTTCTGTGGACGTCTGACAGAAATAAATTGTTTGTTATAATAAATTGGTTATTAATAACAAGTGATTTGTTATTGAAAAAGACATTGAAAAAGAGGCATGATGTGATTGGCTGCCAAAAAACACCCGTTAAGTTTTTTATGAATTAAGATTTTATTTATTTATTTTAATGTATTGTTTTATTTATTTTAGAGCTTTTTATGGGATACCATATCAAATACGCCTATAATTATTTTCATAAACACAAACTTCCCTCCACCCAGTGCTATCCAGTTACATTTTAACACACATTGTGTGTTAAAAAATCTACACAACATGTGTCAAAATACCATCAACACATGCTGTGTGTTGTTTTACAACACATCTCTTTTTAGAGTGTAGGCAACAAATCAGAAATGGGCACCAAGACCTGCAGTGTAAACGAGGCCCATGACAGTCGCATTCGCACATCTCTGATTTATATCTGATTTATTTCCACATATAAATGAGGCCTGAAACCGATCTCGAAATATCCGAATGCATGCGTTTTTTTCCTGTTTACACGTTCATAAACACATCCGATCTGCGTCACATATGAGCAAAACATCTGAATTGGGTCACATTTCACTTGTAAACGAGGCCTTAGAGCTGTTACACACGGCATGAAAGGCCATTCTCAAAAATCCAAATAGGGGCACTTTAATTTTCCTTGCTTTTATTTTGTGATTATTTTAATTCCTCACTGTGTAAAGCACTTTTAATTGCCAAAGTGTATGACATGTGCTATATGAATAAAACTGTTGCATCACAATAAATAAATAAAATGGATGTAATTGATTGTGAGAGTGAATGAAGAATATGCTGATGATGGACTCAAGCCACTTTTTTGGAATTTATTAAACTCAATAGCATTTATGTAAAATATAAACAATAAAATAGTGTAAAATGGGCATAATACCGTAAAATGAAATTGCGGTAAGGGCATCATACTGTAAAACACATTTACAGGTAAGCTACTGTAAAGGGGATCTTACGGGGCAATAGTGCTGCTAGTAAGTTACCGCAGAAATACGATAAAACGTCTAACAGTGTATGACGTCATCAGAGAAGGAACGCCATTCCAGACCGGAAGTAGCTTTTCAGACTTTGATTAAAGATTACCACGGCAAACACATGTTTTTCCTGTGTATTAACTTGCACAGATGAATTGTTCACCACAAGACTAGTAATATGCGCCAGCAAAGTAAATAGGGCACATTTTGATTTCATGTCGACTTTAAGTTGATAAAACAAGTTGTAAAGCCAGGTTCTGAGTGGCATTATACTGCTTCAGTTTCTGTAAATGTGTTGAGAGTTAGGCCACTGTGGGGACGATATGTTTGGAGACTGTGACTCTTGTCAACATATTTATTATCCCCTCATAACACATATCATTTATGTTTCTTTCTACAGATGCCTACTCTAAAGGATTGCTACATATGCAGTACTAAACCTGGAGTAGCAGAGCATGTCCACACTGGAGTGCCAAGCAGCCGGATAAGCAGAAGCTGGAGGAAGAAAAGACCAGCTTTCCCAAGAGTGGAAAGACCTGCAGTGTGAACAAAGTTTATGATGCATCAGATCTACTGGTAGGTTTATCTTTCAGATGTTAGTCATAAAATAGTGAGTAAATAATCCCTGATATTCAGCTTTTACACATGTCGTTGTTATATTTATATACACAAGTTTCAGCAATAGTTTTTTCAGTGCACAGCGACTGAGGTGTAACATCTGTGTGTGTCCAGTGTACTCAGGTCTGATGAAGAACACTAGATTAGCAGTCGTGTCTTGCATTGTTTAGCTCCAGCTTCGGGTTCAGGTGTGTTTAAGTGGGGTTAGAGCTAAACTCTGGATAGTGGCCCTGCAGGAGCAGGATTGAACACCCCTGAAAGAGGATAAAAGTACTGTAGTAGATTCACAATGACTAAACCATTCAAGCTCATTTCAAATGCAAAGACAAGAAGCCAAAAGTTGAAAAGGAACATTTTCATTTCTGAATCAGACTTTTTAAATCTGTAGCGACTCCTTGTCCATACAGTGTGATGCTCTCTGATTGTGGCAGTCCTTTCAGAGATGTGGATAAATATAAACTAGAGCTGTGCATGAAAACTCTCTGCGCATGCGTGGGCGTTTGTGGAGTGTGTGTGAGAGCTCGAGCTTTGAGCGCGTGTATTTGTTTTTTTTTCTTTTGTGTTTTCCTTATATATATATTCAATTTTTTACTTCTAAACACATAGATGTCACTTTGATTCAGGAAACGCACAGTGACGTGAACAATGTTAAAGGGATACTCCACTTTTTTCGGAAATATGCTCATTTTACATCTCCCCCAGAGTTAAACAGTTGAGTTTTACCGTTTTAGAGTCCATTCAGCCGAACTCCGGGTCTGACGGTACCACTTTTAGCATAGCTTAGCACAGATCATTGATTCTGACGAGTCCAGTAGCATTTCTTTCAAAATGACCAAAGAGTTTCAATATTTTTCCTATTTAAAACTTGACTCTTCTGTAGTTAAACCGTGTACTAAGATCGACGGAAAATGAAAAGTTGCGATTTTCTAAGCCTATATGGCTAGGAACTACTCTCATTCCAGCGTAATAATCAAGGAACTGTGCGGCTGTACCATGAGTGCAGCAGGCGTAATGATATGACGCAGCGCCTGAAAATAGTCCCCAGCTCGGTAACTTCTTCCAACGTGACCGGGACTAAGTTTGTCTAACCTATTAGACCTATTTTCAGGCGCTGCGTCATATCATTACGCCTGCTGCACTCATGGTACAGCCGCACAGTTCCTTGATTATTCGCAACTTTTCATGTTCCGTCGATCTTAGTACACGGTTTAACTACAGAAGAGTCGAGTTTTAAATAGGAAAAATATTGAAACTCTTTGGTCATTTTGAAAGAAATGCTACTGGACTCGTCAGAATCAATGATCTATGCTAAGCTATGCTAAAAGTGGTACCGTCAGACCCGGAGTTCGGCTGAATGTATTCTAAAACAGTAAAACTCATCTGTTTAACTCTGGGGGAGTTGTAAAATGAGCATATTTCCGAAAAAAGTGGAGTATCCCTTTAATGATTGGATGAAGGAATGGGAAGGTTTATCTTTTTTCAGCCACAACACCACATTAGGTGGAGGAGTAGCAATATTATTTGCAAAAACCTTTAATCCAAGTTCATATCAAGTTAAAGAGTTCTTGAAGGGTAGACTTTTAAAAGTGACAGCACAAATGGAGAATTATAATTTTGTTTTTATTTGTGTGTACGTCCCCAACTCAACAATTGATAGGATGTTGGTTTTAGATTTACACTATGTTCTGTTTTACAAGATGTTTCTAATGATGATTATTTATTTCTGGGAGGATATTTTAACTGTACAGTGAGTAATTGTGACAGAAATCATATTGAACCCCATAGAGAAAACGTCTCATTCAAATAATAAATAAGCATGAGTTAAAGTGACGTGTGGAAGTTTTATCATGAGGATAAAAGACAATATACTTGGGCACATGCACGTGATAATGTCTTATCTCTGGCAAGATTGGATAGATTTGATGTGTTTAGGCATCATGTTGGTATTTTTAAAAATTGTTGTATTTTTCCTGTTGGTTTTTCAGATCATTGCATGGTGCAAGTTTCTTTTATTTTGAATTCTGTCAAGCCTAAAAGTGTTTATTGGCATTTTAATTTAACTTTGTTAGATAATAAGGATTTTATACACACTTTTAAATAGTTTTGGGCTGATTACAGGAAAAAAAAAAAAAGAATCTTTTCAATCAATACAAAAATGGTGGGATTTTGGCAAAGGACAAATGAAACAGTATTGTCAGCAGAATGCTCACAACAGCACCAGAGTTTTAAAGCAGTCCATGAAAGACTTAGAGAATGACATCATTAAGATACAGGAATTGGCAGAATCAACAAAACAACAAAGTTA
The DNA here is from genome assembly GCF_951802725.1 of Rutilus rutilus. Classification (NCBI taxonomy): domain Eukaryota; kingdom Metazoa; phylum Chordata; class Actinopteri; order Cypriniformes; family Leuciscidae; genus Rutilus; species Rutilus rutilus. The sequence goes on from NC_140209.1 coordinate 65,732,292, forward strand.
TTTGAAAATTCTTTCTAAAAAAAAAGAATCAATTGGCAGAATTATTAGGGGTTAAAACACAGGGGGCTTTGGTCCGGTCAAGATTTATAAGTCTTGATCAGATGGATGCACCTTCAAAGTATTGTTTTAACCTTGAAAGGAAAAATGAGCAAAAAAGATTCACGCTTTGCGATCTCAGGAATGAATTCTGTTGTCCAATCCTGTAGTGATTAGAAGGAGGGCAATTGGTTTTTATGAGAAACTGTACAGAAGTGAACTAGGATCAGGCAATATCGATGAGAGCGTCTTCTCTGAGGATTTACCAAAGGTGTCTGATGAAGCTAATGCAGAGATTTCAGGTGCGCTTAGCCTGGGAGAACTGCATGAGGCCGTTCAGAGCATGGAATCCGGAATTGATGGCATACCAATAGACTTCTATAAATGTGTTTGGGAAGTTTTAGGAGAAGATCTCTTAGAGGTACTCAATGGTAGTCTGGACGAAGGTCTTCTACCTTTGAGTTGCCGGAGAGCAGTCCTGACCCTTCCTTCCCAAAAAAGGAGATCTCACAGAGATCAAAAACTGGAGACCTGTTTCACTTCTGTGTAGTGACTATAAACTTCTTTCAAAGATTTTAGCAAATAGATTGTCAATAATTATGAATAAGGTGATCCATCCAGACCAAACTTCAATTTTTGATAATATTTCCCTCATTAGGGATATGTATGATGATGTCTCTCAGTTATCAAATAGTGATATTGGATTGATTTCGCTCGACCAAGAAAAAGCTTTCGACAGAGTTGAACACACACACACTTATGGGAAACGTTAAAAGCTTTTGGTTTTAGTGAAAGTTTTAGAGATAAAATTAAAGTTTTGTACAGTGATGTTGAGAGCGTACTCAAAATTAATGGTGGCTTATGCACTCCGTTTAAAGTATTAAGAGGAGTGAGGCAGGGATGCTATATTCGCTAGCAGTAGATCCTCTGCTACAACAGTTGAGAAAAAATGTACAAGGTTTTAATTTGCCTAATTTCGGAAAAAGTATAAGAGTCTCTGCATATGCTGCTGATGTTTTAGTGTGTGTTAGTCAGCAGAGTGATGTACAGGTTTTAATGAGTGTACTTGAAGATTTAAAAAAACTGTCCTCTGCTAAAATTAATTTAGAAAAAAGTGAAGCAATACTAATAGGGGATTGGAAAAATGGTTCTTTCCCCCTTCCTCCTGGCTTAGTATGGAAGAAAGGAGGCTTTCAATATTTGGGGTTTTTTAGGAGATGAAGCAACTGTGCAAAAAAATTGGGAAGGAACTCTTGAAAAAGTTAAAGGTCGACTCGACAAATGGAAGTGGTTAATCCCAAATATGTCATATAGAGGTCGAACTTTAGTTATAAATAATTTAGTAGCTTCCTCTTTATGGCATAAGTTAACCTGCATTGATCCTCCTTTGCGTCTCTTAGCAGAGATTCAAGACATTTTAGTTGATTTTTTTTCTGGGACAAGTTACACTGGGTTCCTCAGAGTGTTTTGTTTTTACCTAAAGAAGGAGGAGGACAAGGATTGGTACATCTTCAAAGTAGAGCAGCAGCTTTTCGTTTACAGTTTTTGCAGAGACTTCTTAATGGTTCAGTCATTTCAAGCTGGAAAGTAGTTGCATGTAAAATACTACAAAATCTTGGAAATTTGAAAATGGACAGAAATCTTTTCTTTATGGACTTGTCAAAACTGAACCTCAATGGAATGCCTATTTTTTTATCGGAATGTTTGGAACATGTTCAAAGTACAAAGAGAAGGACATTTTGAATCTCTTCACTGCAATGACGAAAGACCAAAGCGAATGTGAATCCTCATGTCATGACCTCTTTAACACTGTGGATTTTGCCGTGTTTGTTACCAAAGGCCCCTGTGGCACATTGTTGGCTAGCAATGCTTTCTGAACATTGTAATAATATGAGACTGAAACATTGTTTTCTTTGTGACAGACTTGTTAGCAATAATGACATTTAGTTATGACCTTCTTTTATTCGCAGGTTTCCTGCAGTTTGACTAATTCGTTCTCCTCAACCTCATCATCACCATATACTCGTGTGATGGATATTAACATAACACTGTTCAAGTTCAAGTTCAAGTTCAAGTCTTTATTTTGCCAGAACGACCCACATCGCCTGGAATTCATTTTGGTGAATTGGCTCACACAAGACAGTACAACATAACATATACAATAAAAACATGAAATCTAAACAAAAAACAAATACTTAGATTACTGCTAATAAATAATAATAAAACTAATCAGACAAAGTGCTAGTGCATTTAGTGACCCTAAGAAGAAGAAGGGGATAGCTTTGTCTGTATAAGTAAAGTAGATAGAGATTGTTGTTGTGAGTTGAGAGCCCTCACAGCCTGCGGGTAAGTGCTATTAGAAAAACGGGTGGTTCTAGATCTTATGCTTCCCAACCTTCTGCCTGATGGTAGAGGAATGAAAAGGGAATTAGCAGGGTGTGATGAATCCTTAAGTATTTTCAGACCAGTTTTGAGTAGACGGTTGTTATAAATGTCACAGATCTTAGGGAGGTCCAACCCAATTATTCTTGACGCAGTGCTAACTACCCTGTTCAATGCAGACTTATCCTCCGCCGAGCAGCTACCCCACCATACAGTGATGGAGAAAGTAAGAATGCTCTCTATCACACCCCTGTAAAAGTGGAGCATTCCAGCCTTGGACACTTTAAATTTCCTTAGTTGTCTCAAAAAGAAAAGTCGCTGCTGAGCTTTTTTAACAATCTGGCTGACATTGAGGTTCCATTTAAGACTAGAGGAAATAATGGTCCCAAGGAACCTGAAACTTTCCACCCACTCTACAGTTTTGTCCTTGATGGCCAGAGGTTGAAGCGACTTAATATTTTTGCTCCTAAAATCAATGACCATCTCCTTGGTTTTGGAGATGTTAAGGGACAAGTTGTTAATTGTGCACCACTCAGCCAGCAAGGACACTTCTGTTCTGTAGGCCGATTCATCATCATCAGTAATGAGGCCTACCACAGTGGTATCGTCTGCAAATTTAAAATTTTTGACTGAGTCATGATGAGAAAAACAGTCATTAGTATAAAATGAGTATAAAAGGGGAGACAGAACACACCCCTGGGGGGCGCCAATGCTGGTGGACATTGAATTTGACAAAAGGTTATTAACCCTAACCACTTGAGATCTATCAGTTAAAAAGTCAAGAATCCACTTACATATGGACTCCTTAACCCCCAACCCCAGGAGTTTGTCACACAATCTCTTTGGTATAATATTATTAAAAGCAGAACTAAAATCAATAAATAAAACCCGAGCATATGTAGCTGGCCCCTCCAAATGTTGAAAAATATTATGGGTACAAAGAGAAACTGCATCTTCAACAGACCTGTTCTCCCTATATGCAAATTGGTGAGGATCAAGTGACGTAGTTGAAAGATGATTAGCCACTAATCGCTCAAAAACTTTCATGATAACAGAGGTTAGGGCCACTGGTCTGTAGTCATTCAAACAACTCACATTCGACTTCTTGGGCACAGGAATAATTACAGCTGATTTAAAACATGCTGGGACTTTACATACTCTAAGGGACCAATTAAAAATGTCAGTGAAGACATACGACAACTCATTGGCACACCATTTAATAGTGGCAGCAGAGACCTGGTCGGGGCCTGATGCCTTCCTACAATTTTGTTTCCTCAACAGAGATCTGACCTCTGTTTCTTCTATCAGAAAAGGTGGTTCGAGAGGACCTATGTCATTGAGGAAATTAGAACTGACTGAACATTCAGATTTGCATTCAAATCTACAATAAAATTCATTTAGTTTATCAGGAAGTGAAGGGTCATCATCAGAAACTGTGTGATTGTTTTTATAATTAGTAATCTGTTGAAGGCTTTGCCAAACACCCCTGTTATCATGACCACCAAGCTTAGCTTCAAGCTTGGCCCTATAATCAGCTTTAGCCTTTCTAACAGCCCTTTCAAATGCATATTTAGCCAGAGAATACTGACAAATATCTCCACTCTGGAAAGCACTTTTTCTCTCCAGATACAACATTCTAATATCCTTACTAAACCATGGCTTGTTATTGCTATAAACAGTCACAGTTTTAGAGGGAAAACATACATTTTCAACAAAGTGAATATATGAAGTAACAACATCACAGTATTCGTCCAGGGTAGTAAACTCATCCCTGAAGACAGACCAGTCAGTAGTATGAAGGCATTCTTTTAGTTCGTTTTGTGCTTGTATAGACCATTGTTTGATCACTTTTTTTGTCTGCTTAGTAGATTTCAGTCTCTGACGATATCGAGGGATGAGGAAGATAGTGTTATGATCTGACCGTCCCAATGGGGGCCAAGCAATAGAATGATATGCATTAGAAATTACACAGTAGCATTTATCTAGTGTATTTTCACCCCTGGTAGCAGTATGAATCTGCTGCTTGAACTTGGGTAGTGATTTCTTTAAATCCACGTGATTAAAATCACCTAAAATTAAGACCACAGAGTCCGGGCTAGAATTCTCCACATCTGTTATAAGAGCCGCCAGCTGCCTGCAAGCCTCATTGGCTCCCGCTTTAGGTGGAATGTAAACAGCGGCGAAAATAACGGAGGAGAACTCCCGCGGGAGATAAAAGGGTCTGCATTTAACAATAAGGCATTCCAGCTCCGGTGAACAATGTCGCGAGAGGACAACAGAGTTGGTAGACCAGCTTTGGTTTATGTAAAAACAGACACCCCCACCTGACTTCTTCTGTGAATCCTGCTGCGATCGATCAGCTCGTAGTAGAGTAAAACCCGGCAGGAAAAGACCCTCATCCGGCGTGCTGCCATCCAGCCACGTCTCGGTCAGGCATATGACAGAACAATCAGCAGCATCCCGCTTAGATCGAATCAGGATAGCCAGCTCGTCCTGTTTATTAGTCAGGGAGCGGACATTCGACAGGATCATGCTGGGAAGCGGAGAGCGGTGAACCCTCTGTCTTAGTCGAACCAAAACGCCCGCTCGTTTGCCTCTCTTCCTTGGAGGTCGCTTATGTATGTAAGCATTCTCTTGACTGCCAATATTTCCCGCAACATTCCTCCAGTAATCCGAGGCCGGGAAGTTTTGCAAAGTGTCCCGAATATATAATAGTTCATGTCTGTCATATGTGATCAGACTGACAGAATTGTCAACAAAACAGAGCAAAACGAGACAAACGTAAACACAGAGCCACACCGCGTCGCCATAGATCGGCGCCATATTGCTTGACCAACTGAGTCCTACTAGGCTCTGTGTGTGATAGAGTTGAATTGTACACATCAGAGCCTATGTGTCCCACATTTCCATGATTCACATCAATTTATGTCCGTTTGATTTATTAATTTACATTTTTACTGTTGAATAGATCATTTATCATTTAACATCTATCTTTATTTCATTTTTAATTTAAATGCAGTATTGAGTATCTAGTACACAGGTGATCATATCCACATGGTATTGGGGATAGGGTGGGGGTTCGGGGTTGGTGTTGGCGTTTGGTGAAAGGGTGAATGTTATGTTTTTACAAAAGCTCAACATTCACTATTTACTCACAGTATATATTTACTATCTACTATATAGTAAGTCGCATCAGCCAGGAAAAAGAAAGACCTCCCTGTTTGAGAACATTTGTTTTAAAAGAAAAGAAAAAATGACATATCGCAATTTGTTTTCCTCAATTCATTTTATTATTATATGTAATATCTTATTTCAGAAGGTGAGATGCTTGGAGTGTGATATATATATTCAGTCGATGTACATGTACAGTGACTTCCATTCAAACTCTTTTCTCTTCACAGACCCAATCGCCCAAAACACTGTCAAACAGCTCTTATTTCTCAATACAAATCACTCCAAACTTCTTTATCACCTTTCTGTCGTTCCCACAGTCACACAAGCACTGTCACTGCCAAGACTCATGAGCAGATTTAATAACCAGATGATCACATCACACAATGTCCTTATTCACATTTTAGTCCCAAACCTTATCTTGTCCGTCAAATTATTAATTTATGATTAATACAAATGATTAATTAATGATTTTCATTCAATAAAATGTATTCAATTACATTTTCAATACCCAGTCTTAGTAATATGAAGAAGTATATGTGTATTTCTAATGTGTAGCTTTTAGCTGCTTTATTTTTTACTGTTTACTGTTTACAACACTCTTGAAGCTTTAAGTCTGCTCTGGGAACAGTATCTGAGCCTTTATGAGGCTTCATTTCTCCATCTCTACACTGTGAGCCTGCAGCATTAGATCCAGTGATATCTGAAAGACTATAAACACACATTGTGCACTAAATGATTTGAAACACACACACACACACACACACACACACACACACACAAAACTCAACAATGGTGACGATCATAAAAAAGCTTCATGCCACAATATTGCGACGGGAATAAATTATGCAGATGAAATGTCTTTTTCTTTATTTGCTTTTATTTCTGCTGTTGTTTTTAGTAGCTTGTTTTGTGATGTTCAGAGAGTTGATCTGATTATTTGAATATTTTGTCGATTGACACCATTGTTGATGCCTGTATGTCCACAGAAGACACTGTACGTCAATGCAACATCAAGAAGACGCTGGACTCCAACTCATCCATTGGTCAGATCATGTCAAAGTTTGTTTGAAAATGAAAATTAGGTTGATGTCTAAACCCAATGTTTGTTTGACGTCAAGCTCCAGCGTCAGATATAACATTTTGATTGGAATACATGGCACATTGTTAAAAAAAAAAAAGAAAAAAAAAGAAAAGAAATGCAGGACAGAACATTATATCTGTGAAGATCTCAGCAGAGGAGGATTAAACAACTCCACAAACTGCATTACCAGCTCCACTTATTTTCTTTAGTTTGATGCTTGAATTTTTAATGTTAGTTACTCAACTTACCCTTCTTTTAATTTTTGACATTTTGTGCTATAACAACTAAATTAGCAAAAGTTTCTATTTATTTCCTATAATAACACATTGACTGATGCATCATCATAGAGTTGCTGTTTGTAAAAATGAATTTGAAACAAAAACCAGAAAATCAGATAATTTACCCAGAAATGTTAATTCTGTCATCATTACTCATACTATGACTTTATTCCTTCTGTGGATCATAAAAAAAATAAAACATTGTCAAGAATGTTGGTAACCAAACAATTTTGGTGACCATTTACTTCTATTGTATAAAAAAAAAAAAAAAAAAAACACTACTGTGTCCCATAGATAAAAGTCATCCAGGTTTTTGAACAACGAATGAATAAATGATGAGAGAATTTTCCTTTTGGGGTGAACTATCACTTAAACATGTAAATATAATATATAATATGCATACCAATGATTTTGAATATGTGTGTTCTTGTAACTGATAGAGAAGAAAACACCATGTTCGACATTGAGTGGTTGGGCTGACGAGTCGCTTTGAGGGCGAACAATGGAGAATATGTCTGCACAAAGAGAAATGGCCAGCTTGCAGCTGTGAGTGATTCTGTGGGTGAGTGCACACTGATTCTTCTCTGACCTTTTACTAAACTTCCACTACTGGATACAACACGAGTCAGATAAATCCTCTCATGTGTTCGGCAGGGGAGGACGAGCAGTTTGTGCTAAAGCTGATTAATCGTCCTATCCTGGTCTTGCGTGGGGAGAACGGCTTTGTGTGTCACCACAAGAACTCCAATACACTGGACGCCAGTCGCTCTGTTTACGACATCTTCTCATTGCTTTTCAGCGATGGCGCATACCATATAAAAAGTGAGTCATATCGTGTGAGCTGAGACTGACGAGAGTTTCACTGAGCAACACTGACTCTGTTGGGCACTTCTGAGCTAAATTCCTGATGCATGTATTTTCTTTTTTTCTACCACAGGTGGAATTGAAAAGTTTTGGTATGTCTCCGGCAGTGGTCTGGTGTGCACAGATGGGGACAAACCGGAGGATTTCTTCTTTGAGTTTGTGGAGTATGGACAGGTTGGCATCAAGGGTCAGAATGGCAAGTACCTGCGTGGAGACCAGGGAGGCACGCTGATGGGCGATGGGTTAAGCGTGGACGCCTCTTCCCTGTGGGAGCACTAAGTGCTGTACAGAACCAGAGACACAAACACAGACTCACTCAGAAACAATCAGTTCTCGTACTGACACCTGTTAAACTAATGACTTTCAGGAGAACGCTGTTCATTCATGCTCTTTCTTCAGTCTTTTTTGAGTGAGTGAAATATCTGTGGTTTTATCTGTTTCTAATACTGTAAATGTTAGTGTCTCCCTTTGATTCATCAGAAAAATACAATATTACACTTCACTCTTGCAGTGGTGGATCGAGAATTTTTAAAAGCATGTCCACAATCGGGCCACCCTTCACAGAGAGCGGCCAAGCTTAACACAAGTCAGGCACAATTCTTAAATCAATGAGGTTTTCATTCATTTTCCTGAGTTTCTTTGCTGCTGGCTCTACCGCTTTGTTCATTCACTGTTATTTAAAGCCATAAATGCAAGCATTTTTGGGATTAAGAAACTACTACAATAACAGCTTAAATATTTCATTCTTCAATACTTCATTAAGAATAACACATAATAAAATATAAAACAACATTTGAAGAATAAAAAAGCTTCTGTTCAAATTTGAAATTCTGTTTTCAAACTTTGCTGTGTTTTAGAGGATAACTCTAAAACTTTTTTAGACCATGCCATGTGATTTTGTTTAGAGGAGACTAAAATGCTAATTATAGTTACTCATATGAGGCTTCTTATTACAGATTAAAGGAACACTCCACCGTTTTTTGAAATAGGGCTTATTCACCTTCTTTCCTACATTTAGATTGGTGGGCAAATGCATTTTTGTCTCAGTGCATGCATTGTTTTAGTTTGACAGGGTCGGCGCTAGCTTAGCTTAGCATAATGAATGGAATCCTTTGTTGCCAGCTAGCATGTCCTGAGTAAAAGTGATATATATATATATAAAAAAAAAAAAAACACCTAATTACTTCTTGTGGCCTGCGTATTCACAACAAGTACAAATAGTGATGCAGATTAACACTAGGCGATTTCCTAGGCAGATATTGACTTATATATTAAGGACTATATTAGGGGGAAGCACAGGCGAAGCACTGCTACTTGGGCGTGATATCTCTGCGCCCAAGTAGCAGTGCTTCGCCTGTGCTTCCCCCTAATATAGTCCCAAGTCAATATCTGCCTAGGAAATCGCCTAGTGTTAATCTGCATCGCTATTTGTACTTGTTGTGAATACGCAGGCCACAAGAAGTAATAAGGTGGGTTTTTTTTTTTTTTATATCACTTTTACTCAGGACATGCTAGCTGGCAACAAAGGATTCCATTCATTATGCTAAGCTAAGCTAGCGCCGACCCTGTCAAACTAAAACAATGCATGCACTGAGACAAAAATGCATTTGCCCACCAATCTAAATGTAGGAAAGAAGGTGAATAAGCCCTATTTCAAAAAACGGTGGAGTGTTCCTTTAAGGCAAACATACATTATTTTGTAGTATTCTACTGTGATAAAAGCTATTTCGATTAGCAATATAGCTGGGATAAGCTAAATACTTTATTCTTATGAAAATACCTGATGATGAGTCTACCTGTTATGAGTCTTCTTTGTACTTTCTGTGTGAGAGCGCCCTCTGGCTTCGAGTATGAATAGAGTGGTTCAGATATGACCGAACCTGAAAGTCTAATTCACTGCTGGTTCCTTCGAGATTTTCCTATGGAGTTTTATAATGAGTTTTTTCTGATTTATGTGTAAAATAAAGCCTGTGGTAAACATAACTTCAGGATACTTTGGCATGTTGTTTTTTCTACAAAGTAAATTACACACACCCAAACGGAATTTTGAAAGAGTTATGTTCATTTTTGAAAACGTACGTATTTAATAAATAACTAGAAAAGACAGCTGGGGTGTGAGTTGAGTGTGTGTGCAGTGTACTTTGTACAACAAAACATCAAAGTATCGTCAGTTATGTTTATATTGGGTATTTTTTTTACACGAACGCATGGCTTCACTTCAGAAGGTCTTTATTAACCCCCTGGAGCACTTTTATGATGGACAGATGGACTTTGATGAACTTCAAAACAGAAACGATCATTCACTGCCATTATAAAGCTTGGAACATTTGTTTTTATATATACAACTCAGATTGTATTAATTTGAAAGAAGACGGTGTCTTATACACATGTCATATACATCTAGGATGGCTTGAGGGTGAGTAAATCATGGGCTAATTTTCATTTTTGGGTGAACTATCCCTTTAATGTCATAATTTTCACTTTTAAGCCATAATTTTTTACATTTTAAGTAATAATTTAAACTTTTCATCTCATAATTATGACTTACTAGAGCATGTTCTTTTCCTTATATGGCAAAAATGGGCTGCTTGATGTCTTGATGAAGTTAATGACTGCACCACCATTACAACCTTAAGAAATCAAAAATACCACACAGGTTTATTCAGTTAAATGAAATAGATTCAATGAAATAGATTCATTCACTTTTGCTCAGGATGTGATGTCCCCACCACTTTTTGAAACCACAGAAGACATGCAGGGCAAAGAAAAAGCATCTCTGTCATTCTTCATAGTCCTGACCAGACAGGGCCTGCATCTTCTAAGGCGACGTACTTAGTTCAGAATATTTTTAATACATTTTGATAAATGCTGCCATCACGTCTTGACGGTGAGAGTCTTTAAAGCGTTTCTTTTTAATGTATGTTTCTTTTTAATGTTCTCTTTAAATGTATGGTGGCATTAATAGGCACAAAAGGCAGCAGTAAATTAACTTTGATCAATGCAGGCTATAAGGCTACTGAGTTTACCTGTTCAGCGTGATGACGTTTAATCTCCTCGACAGACTCTGTACAGTCACATTTAGCCACTTGTTAGCAACAAGACATTTAACAGCTTAATATAAATCTCAGGAGTGGGGTAATAGTGATGTACTTTATGTCGTAGAATAAAACGTGAAAGTGTCTTGAGCTTGTGTTCACCACTGACCTTATTTCAGCCATTTAACCAAAATCCCATTTAAAAAACCCATTGACTTTGGGAAGCGTTTTGGCCTAAAAGATTATGTCATTTCTGCACCACCCCATCAGACGTCCAGAGAGGAGGAGCTGGACGTCATTGACAACTTGATTTATTTTGGAAACATGGACACTTTATTCCCCTTCTTTGGACTTTTTAATGTCCAAATGTGTTAAATTTTATGTTATGTCTCCGGACTGACTCACTGTCTCTGATCTGTTGCTCCTCCCACCACAATATCCATACATGAAGGTTTACAATTTTTACATGAACCATTTCAAATGCACGTTTACTAATACCAAACTTTATGGTTTTGTTGACAGAAGACGCTAGATAATTAGAGACTCTTTGACTCTTATTTATTTAAAAGAGTTTATTTATTTATTTATTTATTTATTTATTCCATTCTATTTTTTTATTCCCCATTTATAGCCTATATAGAATGTATGTTGGAGAACCATCACAATAAAGTGTTAGCAGATATTAGCAGACTGTCTACTCTAATAAATTATAAGGAGTTGCAAATTTACTTAATCAACAGAATGTTCAAAAGTAGTAGTTTGGTAAATAGTTAGCAAAATTCTAAATTGTAGCATTTTTGTTTGTGTATGGTCTCGCATTTATATGGCCCTGCTGTAATTTATTTCCTCGTTTCAAACCCGGAAGTGTGAAAATAGTCCATTCGAGGAGGAGCTGCTGGATGTTTACCTGTGACATTTACCTGTCTCACAGTGAAACCGAAAGCAGCCGATGACTGTAAAGACGCCATTTCGGAAGATAGAAAATCAGCAATCGCTTCACATGTGACAGTAAGTTCGTTAAACTTTTCATAGCTGTAATATCGATAGAGTAAAATTGCGTTTAAACAGACATTATGACGAACTCACTCAAATACATGATAAAGTTGAAGTACTTTCGTTATCTAGGCCTACTTGACGACACATCAACTGTAACACTTATAAAATGGCCGAAAATGGTTAAACTTGCACTTACTTTTTCCTTTAACAGGAGAATATTATTTTAATGTTGAAATCTTCGGTTGACTTTAAATATGTATTTAATTATTTTTTATAATATTGTAATGTGTGTTCAGTGCAGTAATACTGGGGAAAGAAAGTGTGGCCATAGCATAAACACATAACAATAACATCATATTTGCTTAATGCGAGACGAAAAAACGGATTGTGAAAAACACCTGCAAGAGTTCAGCAGTGTCATTAAAGTGAAGGTGAATCCAGTGTTTAAACGAGGATGCTGTGTTTGAAAGTGTGGCCGACATGTTGCTCTAAAATACACACTATTAACTGGAAAAAACTGTTGACGTTAAGTTAAAATGAATTAAATGCCATTTAAATAAAACGTGTAAAAATTCAATTGTGTTTTGTGCATGTCCTCTGTGTCCACATACAGGCCTTTAAATAAAGTTTCACATCAGGGAGGAAGAGGAGAAACGGACCTGTAAAATGAGTGTGTGTGAGGAGAGAGAGGAGGAGGCGTCTGTTCACACTCAGAGAGCAGCATCTCCAGTATCCAGCTGTGTGTCTATAAAGAGTAACAGATCCATGCCTGAGCCCCCATGTCTCAGTGATGGACCATCTTCAGGATCCAGCTGTGTGTCTATGAAGAGTAACAGATCCATGCCTGAGCCCCCATGTCTCAGTGATGGACCATCTTCAGGATTCAGCTGTGTGTCTATGAAGAGTAACAGATCCATGCCTGAGCCCCCATGTCTCAGTGATGGACCATCTTCAGGATCCAGCTGTGTGTCTATGAAGAGTAACAGATCCATGCCTGAGCCCCCATGTCTCAGTGATGGACCATCTTCAGGATCCAGCTGTGTGTCTATGAAGAGTAACAGATCCATGCCTGAGCCCCCATGTCTCAGTGATGGACCATCTTCAGGATCCAGCTGTGTGTCTATGAAGAGTAACAGATCCATGCCTGAGCCCCCATGTCTCAGTGATGGACCATCTTCAGGATCCAGCTGTGTGTCTATGAAGAGTAACAGATCCATGCCTGAGCCCCCATGTCTCAGTGATGGACCATCTCCAGGATCCAGCTGTGTGTCTATGAAGAGTAACAGATCCATGCCTGAGCCCCCATGTCTCAGTGATGGACCATCTCCAGTATCTAGCTGTGTGTCTATGAAGAGTAACAACTATGCTGTGACCTCTGACCCTGTGTGAGTATCATGAAGTTCAGGGCTGTCTGGGCAGTCAATACAGGTGCTGGTCATAAAATTAGAATATCATCAAAAAGTTGATTTATTTAAAGAATTCAACTTAACAGGTGAAACTAATGTATTATATAGACTCATTACATGCAAAGTGAGATATTTCAAGCCTTTATTTGTTATAATTTTGATGATTATGGCTTACAGCTCATAAAACCCACGAAATCAAAATCCCAGAAAATTAGAATATTACATGAAATCACACAGTAATTACACAGTGATACCATGGTCATTGAACCAGGTTTTGGTTCTTTTGGCAGTGTGGGCAGGTGCAAATCCTGCTGGAAAATGAAGGAAGCATGAAGTGCTCTGAAAATGTCCTGGTAGACGGCTGCGTTGACTCTGGATTTAATAAAGCACAGTGGACCAAAGTCCTCTTTTCTGATGAGAGCAAATTTTGCATCTCATTTGGAAACCAAGGTCCCAGAGTCTGGAGGAAGAATGAGAGGCACACAATCCAAGATGCTTGAAGTCCAGTGTGAAGTTTCCACAGTCTGTGTTGGTTTGGGGAGCCATGTCATCGGCTGGTGTTGGTCCACTGTGCTGTCCACTCAACGCAGCCGTCTACCAGGACATTTTCAGAGCACTTCATGCTTCCTTCAGCAGACAAGCTTTATGGAGATGCTGACTTCATTTTCCAGCAGGATTTGCACCTGCCCACACTGCCAAAAGAACCAAAACCTGGTTCAATGACCATGGTATCACTGTGTAATTACTGTGTGATTTCATGTAATATTCTAATTTTCTGGGATTTTGATTTCGTGGGTTTCATAAGCTGTAAACCATAAGCATCAAAATTATAACAAATAAAGGCTTGAAATATCTCACTTTGCATGTAATGAGTCTATATATTAGTTTCACCTGTTAAGTTGAATTCTTGAAATAAATCAACTTTTTGATGATATTCTAATTTTATGACCAGCACCTGTATATTATATTGGTTCATCACCTCTAAAAACTGTTAATAACACGCATACAGACAAAAAATAGGCTAGTAGTTATGATTCTTACTCCAAAAAAAAAAAAAAAAAAAAAAATATATATATATGCCTATATATATGTATATAACTGACAAAAAGAAACAACATTGAAAGTAGGGATGTTAACCGATGACCGTTTGACCGATGGTTGACCGTATCAACGTTAACCGGTCAAAGTTGTCGGTAGTCGGTTAAAAAAAAAAAGAAAAAAAAAGTGATCTCTAAATTAGGCTATTATAGACAGTGGACTTTACTCTACTACAGTTAGCCATCTCATTCCAAGATCTTTTTGTGTGAAGTGAACAAATCCCTCACACTCAGTTTTTCATAACTCATCTGTTTTTACTTAATAACCCAATAAAAACATTTGGCGCGAGGTCACAGCGTTTGGGTTCGCGCGCTCACAAGATTTGCGAAAAGTAAAGGGTACAGGCTAAAACACTCGAGGTTAGAGCCAGGGCAGACGACAGGATGAAGCGTGCAAAGAAGTGTGTGGGACCATTTCACCAAAAAGAATGACACAGATGTAAGTTGCAACTTGTGTGATACAGTGCTTAAATACAATAGTAGGCTAACACATCATCTATGATGTAGGCTATCACCTTAAAACGCGACACCCGCCGCAAGCCTCTTCGGGTGAGAAAGGTAGCCAAAGCGGGAGGCAGAGCGGCAGAGAGATGCGACAGAGTTGCGAAATTGCAGGCACGATATTGTACAGTATTGGGAAAATATTAGATATTGGGAAAAAATTAGCCTACATTTCGATATTTTTTTCCCAACGATATAGCCTATATTGCGAGCCATGATCAATCCAGGCTAAAGTCAGTAATTACCATTCCATGATATTAATAACTAATAAGCAAGCTTCATTACAAGTGACAAAAAGGTCACTTAATATTTTATTCCAAAATTAGAACATATTTCTGTCAGAATTCGGTGAACGTTCTACGCAATCCAACGTGGCGGCGCTCTTAACAGATGTTTGTTTGTTCATTCCTCAAAATAAGTAAAAAAAAATTCTCTCTCTCTCTCTCTCTCTCTCTCTCTCTCTCTCTCTCTCTCTCTGTTTTTGGTGCTGGTGCAGTGACGCATTCATGTAAACGGCACCTAAAAGCTGTCACAAAGAACCAGCAAAAGTAATGATTATGAATATGTAAAATATTGCGATGAGACATTTTAATTATCTATTAATAAACAAGTGTTTTCTGTGTTGGCTACAAAGATGAAATCTGACTCGCGATCTTCGCAGTAGTGAACGCGCCGGAGAGAAATACACATTTCACGGATTAAATCGTTTTATTTTGTTTTGAATGGTTCTGTTTAAAAGTAGAGATTTCTGTAGATAATAGATATATTTCTGTTTTTTTAGGTGTGTGAGACGAGTAAGCTACATTATACGTTGAGTTTCGGTTCATGGATGATAGCTTAACCCCAGCAAACACATTTACGTTGTGGCAACGTCTCTGGCACGTTGCATTTCTGCTATGGCAACGTCGTTGTCTACGTGCTCGCAACATTGTAACAACGTAGAATTGTAAGACGTGACACGGTGACAGGGCTGTAGCAACGTTGTTGCGCGACATTCAGCAACTGAGAGACGACGTTCTGACAGTATTTTTATATGGTGTATTTTGTTAGATAATTATATACTTTTTATCGTTTATTGTTTATCTATATTATTATTATTTAATGGGGCTATCAACACCTGCAAGTGTAGCCTACACTTTGAAGAGTAAAAATGACAGAAGGTTTCGTTAATTCAACTTTATTAAAACTACATATAATCAAATTACACTTCCAAAAGTCATACATTTGTGGAAAAAAAAAAGAAATAAACGAATAATTTATTTTAAGTATAATAAATAAAACATAAAAAGCAAAGGCAGATCAGAACATTTAATGAACAAAATCTGTATGTATGGCGGACAGTGGCAGAAAGCCGGTGTCACCTGGGAAACATCCACAAATCCAGAGGAGCAAAGAAACGAATGAGACTAAATAGCAGAACAATCAAACGAAAAACTAAACAGTGCGAGCGATGCTACATTAATCACATTAGAAATTAAAGTTGTAGGTTGTGTTTGATAGCTGAGGTAGGTAGGCTAAACGCAATACTCACGTATCCTTGCTCGATGATGAATGAGAACACAATGAGCCCAACAAGGTGGTTGGAATTTAAAAGGCTGATTTTCCCGCTTCAGGGCAGTGACAAGTACATATGTAGTCCAGTGGTTGTCAAGACACCGTTGGCACAACCTTAAGCAATGGCCCTGAACGGTGATTTAATGTCAACATTGTGACAACGCTGTAACAACCTTCACTACACAACGTAGTTATAGCAACCTTTTGGCCATGTTGTTAAAACGTTGTTAGAAGGTTGGCTACGTTGTGCCAACGTTCTGTGTTTGCTGGGACGTTAGCTCCAGTTCAGGCGCTGGCGCCTCCGTGTCGTGATATCTATCTGCTATATTTACTTTTTTTTTATTAAATCGAGAAAATTGGATAATGAAACGCTGATTAAAATTAAGATACAATTAATACAAAACGAAATTCGTTTTATAGAAAGGCTTTGTGCTTTCTGTTTGAGGTGTCTGTGAAAGTTTTAAAGCAGTCTTTTAGTGCCGCTTTGAGCGGTCGCGTCCGTAATGGAGAACTGTCACGTAACATTGTTTTTTCCTCATAAATGCGAACACGAAAAATAAAAGACAAAAGACTTTTTAAAAAAGACAACCATCCACAACTTTATAACACTCCAGTCAACATCCTCCTTTTTTAGACGAAATAGTCCCAAATAGCTGATTTTGACTTTCTTTTTAGTACGAAATATCATTCTCTTAATACACCATGGGTGCTATACCCTTCACATCGCATGTTCCGGCGATGTGACTATTGCTCATGCGCACAGCCCTATATTTTAAACTAATCGGTTAACCGGTTTCAACCGCACTGTAAAAAAAAATCCTAATTTTACAGAAAATAACTGTGATTTTTTGACGATCATTTTCTTTAATTTTAAATTGTAGTCAAAACACTGTAAAATTACAAATAATATCTGTAAAATAAAAATTCAGCTGTTATTTTAGGTATTGTGACATTAATGACAAATTCTAGTAATTCACATTTTTTATACAGAAAATTGATCGTATTTTTAATACAGTATTTTTTCTGTTTTCTTAAATTACATAAAAATGTATGTAAAATTACAAATATAATCTGTAATTAAACAGTAACAAAACAGTTAAATGATAAAATGGTCAAATGACTGTCAGCCCCCCAAAAAACTGTAAAACATCCTAAATTAAATAAACTGAAAAACACTGTTATTTTACCGGTATTTCCTGAATAATCACGATCATACCAACGCTATCTCACGCTATCTCACGACCAATTCGTACGAATTCGTACGAATGATAAAAAGTTGGCTAATTCGTACTAATTCGTACGACCTCACTCGTACGAATTTGTACGATTTGTCTAAACCCACGTGATGGGTAGGTTTAGGGGCGGGGTCAGGGGTAGGTCATTCGTATGAATTCATACGAATTGGCCAATTCGTAAAATATGTACGATTTTGCAAAAATCGTACTAATTCGTACGAGTCAGGTCGTATGAATTCGTACGAATAAGCCACCTCGTAGAATTTGTACGTTTTCCCGTGAGATCGGGCTGATCATACACCTTCATTGTAAAAAAAATCTTAAAAAAAGGGTCAAATGACTGGCAGCTGCGGCTGCCAAACAAAAACCATAAAATTAAAGTAAAATATTCTAATTGAAATAAACCGAAAAAACACTGTTATTTCACAGGTATTTCCTGCATTATTATGGTCAAATACCTTCATTGTAAAAAAATCGTAAAAAAAGGGTCAAATGACTGGCAGCTGCGGCTGCCAAACAAAAACCATAAAATTAAAGTAAAATATGCTAATTTAAATAAAGTGTAAAAAACTTTAAAATAAATTTGATGTCACCATGATTGAGATCAGTGTCTGCTTTAGTTGGGCTCATGACCCTTGAGTTTTTAACTTTAGTTTTCTCTGGCTGCTTTAACTGTGTAT
Source organism: Rutilus rutilus (assembly GCF_951802725.1). Lineage (NCBI taxonomy): Eukaryota > Metazoa > Chordata > Actinopteri > Cypriniformes > Leuciscidae > Rutilus > Rutilus rutilus. Next base: position 65,750,611 of record NC_140209.1, read on the forward strand.
TTGATACACATTTGTTATAGCAATAAATGCAGGAGAAAATATCAGATGATCTTGATTATTCATTAGTGACATTAAAGTCATCATATGATGATCTGATTCACTGATATAACAGTCAAATCTCAGAATATAATAGCTTAGATAATTTAATATGTAGATGGAATTTAGCTTTATACAAAGTCCATAATGTCATAATTTTTCACATGACCCTTGAAATATTGTGGCATCAGTATTATAACAATCTAAAATATATATATATTATACAGAAAAAGTTTTGAGCTGGTTCATTTTTTAGTAGAATAGAGACATCAAGAATCAACATATGAATCTCAACAATGGTGACAACCATCAAAGCATTTTGTGACTTTATAGTAATTCAGATTTTTTTTTCATTGTCACCATTGTTGTGATTCATACGCTGATTCTTGATGTCTGAGTGAGTTTATATGATCCTGTCAAAACATTTTCTGTATAATGACTTCATAAAATCTGAGTACTAAAATCATGGCACTGCAAGATCTTCTATAGCAGTTTTGTCAAGCAAAATTAACAACTAATATTTGATGATTTAATCAGATATTACACTTCAGATGGCACCAATGAAGCAGGACACTACCACATGATGTTTTATATCACTATAAAGTGACCAACATCATCTTATCTGAGTTTTTCTTGGATTCCTACCATAACAAATGTGCATCAGAGACACACAGTTAAAGCAGCCAGAGAAAAATGTATGTTAATAACTAAAAGGTCAAGAGCCCAACTAAAGCAAACACTGATCTCCATCATGGTGACACAAAACTTTATTATTTTCAATAAAACTTCAACTTCTAAACCTCTGTTAATTCTCAATAAGAATGTTAGTATGAAAGAAATAAAGTCTGGATTGTAATAAGTGAAGATGCTGAGATCCTGAGAGATCTGGTAGTGTTTAATGTTCTGTTGGGGTTTAAAGTGTTTCTGTATGGTGTGTGTTGTGTGTCACCATTGTGTTGAAGAGTAGAGCCTGAGCTTCAGTCCAGGATGAGCACAGACACACTGATGATATGCTGCATGTTGCTTTATTTAACAGACAGTAACTGTGTAGTTGCTGATGCACTGATGTATAGTCACAGTAAATCATGCATGTAATTAACTGCATGTTTTTCAGTAAAAATTTCAGAAAATAAATGTGAAATAACTGTTTCTGTTAAAAGTATTTTGCATTTATTTAAAATTAGGATATTTTATATTAATTATATGGGTTTTGTACGGCAGCCATTGCTGACAGTCATTTGACTGTTTTTTTATGGGATTTGTTTACAATGAAGGTGTTTGATTGTAATAATTCAGGAAATAGCTGTAAAATAACAGTGTTTTTCTGTAAAACATTGAAGGAAAATTTCTGTAAAAGTTTTTTGCACTTCATTTAAATTAGGATATTTTACTTTATTTTTACGTTTTTTGTTTGGCAGCCGTAGCTGACAGTCATTGACCGTTTTTTTACGATTTTATTTTTTACAATGAGGCTCGGTGGTCGGTCAAGAAATTTTTTAGTTTTCGCCATCCCTAATTGAAAGTCATCTTATAACAATGAATTGACTAATTCACCGTTAATAAATTTGCGTTTAATGTTACACTATTTTACTTTAATACATACTGTAGATTTAATGCTCTGTTCGTAATTATAATTTAGAAATGATACTTTTGTGTGCAGAGGGTTTCTAGAATGTTTCTAATTGTATTTCTAGGGCTGCTTGATTACAAAAATCATAATCACGATTATTTTGCTCAATATTGAAATCACGATTATTTAACACGATTATAGGTGGGTGATATGATCAAAGTCTTATTTCATGATATGAGTCACTTTAAATGTCAGTGAAATTTCACAATTATCAATACTTCAGCAAAAACTAATACAAGGTTAATTATTGTAAGTCAGTGGTTTTCAGACTGGGGGCGGCACAGAAGTTCTAGAACATTAATTTAATTAAAAATATGTAAATTTAATGTTTGATATTTATCTGCATTTACAGTGAATAGTAAATTATGTTCAAAATTTTTCACTTTTGTTAAGGGCTGTGTCGGTGAGTGTGATAACTGAGTACCATCGGCAGTGGTAAACCAAAACACATTTTTGTGCCCGTGAACGCTGTTTTACCTGGATATCAGGACACGAGTGAAGTACAAAGCCTTGTTTACAAAAGAAATGATAGGTCAGCAACCAAATGTTACATCGCGACAATGGAAACGTTTGGATTTGTGCCGAGTGAGAGCGGTACGTACGCGAGAGCCCATAAACTATAATTAAACCATATGGCCAAACATTTTATCTTTGTGGGGAAATATAATATAATATATATATATCCTGTTCAAGGATTATATAATTTAATTTGCTTTAATTATAATTGTAAGTTTGATTGAAGTTTGTATGTTTTGTGTCATGAATGGTCTTTGGGGGCCTGAAGCGATGCACCTACACAAAGAGGAACTCGCGCTGAAAAAGTTTGAGAAACACTGATGTAAGTAAAAAGTCCTCAAAACAGTTACAGAAGACAAGTAATCATTCAGCAATACAATAAGAACAAAGAAACTAAATTATAATCAAAACCGACAAAAAAAATACAACAGAACAAAAATACAAATTAAAAAGCACTGCTTTAGGTTTTACAAGAAGATGTGCTAACTGTGGTATTCAGATAAGTAAAAGCCTAAAACAGAAATTGAATAAAGTAATCAAATATAAAATAACACTCCTGTATACGACAATTCACCATGACGTCACAACAGTAATAGACGTTCTTCCGGGTGGCAAAAGCCAAAGCGTTCCTATGACAACGCTAGTAAATTGCTTGGAAGGGAGACCCACCGTCGACAGTAAAAATGTAATAAAAGTAAAACAAAATAATTAAATATAATGCATTTTTTTTTATCATAATAACAACTGTGTTTAATGATATAAGTAAAAAATATAATAAATATGTAATATAGTAGGCCTACACATAATTAGCAAAATAATCTCTAGCTCTTTTTTCTAGCCAAAATAACGTGCTATATATCATGTTCATTAAATGGCTTTCCTGAGGTAAATGTTATGTGACAATTGTTCTCCAGCTGTTATATCGACCTTTGCGCGGTTGAAAAACACTGATTGGTCGATATTATGTATGAGGAATATACATTTAGGTAAGTTGCGTGAGAAAATGGATGTGTAGAGAGCGTGTGAAAAGTGACAATTGTATGAGGCGCCACGTAGGATTTAAATCAAACTTCGCTTATCAATACATACATAACACAATACAATTATAAATTACTCGCATATACATTTATTGGATGTTCAAAATACATATATGAAATACTCGTGCACACTAATATGAAATCCATACCAATACATATTATGTTAGTAATGAATGCTTGTGAATAACTTGCATATAGGCTACATATAAACTTGACGCACGCATACACCTATAAATACTTATAAACTTCCATATACACCTATAAACACTCGTCTCGCACATACATATACACTCGCAGCACGCAGACACACCTACACTCGCACATACATATAAACCCGATGCGCATACACATCCATAAAACACTCGCGCATACAAAATAAAACGTGGATGCATGCTTTAGTTGTGTAGGGCAGGCTATGCGAGTATTTATAGGTGTATGCGTGCGTCAAGTTTATATGCAATATTCACAAGTGTATATGCATTCATTACTAACATTGGCATGCATTTCATATTAGTGTGCACGTGTATTTCATATGTATTTTGAACATCCAATATAGCCTACATGTATATGCGGGTAATTTATAGGTGTATATGCACGTGTGTTATGTATAAGCGAAGTTTGATTTAAATCCTACGTGGCGCCTCATACAATTGCGTGAGTCTCACGGTCAGTCGCTATAACCTCCTCACCCACAGAAAATCGATAAAACCCTACACCTTTTGCTGTATATCTGGCAGCGCAACCCCAAACACAACACGTTTTCGTCATCGTTTCAACTTTGATCAAAAACAATGTTTTTAACTATGTAACTGTTGCAGTCGCCGGCTGGATCTCTTCAGTTAGTCAGTGGAAGCCGCTCGCGTTCTGCCACCCGGAAGTTACTCGGCGCCTATTGTTTACAAACATTCTGAAAAGGCCTATTAAATATAGACTAATACTCAATAATATAATAAATAATATTCAAGAGCAGTGAGTGATTTTATCTTTGTCCTTTGTTGTTTGATTTACAATAATGGTCTAGCAGATTTATTAGGCTGCTGTCACTTTAAGAACTGCATGGATCCAATATACTGTTACACACGCGCTCTTTCTCAGTGTTTTCAGTTTACTTAAGGGTACATGTACACGAAAACAATATGCTTAAAACAGAAGTTTTTCCTTTGAGTTTTCCGCGTACAGACGACATCATTGTCAAGACGACCGCCATTCACACGGATCCGCGAGAACGACTAAAAACGCTGTATTCTGCTACCAGACCATTAGATGGCGATGAAACACTATACATAATGTAATAGCCTACACATGTGCATTAAGTCATCAAACGGTGGTTGAGGAGAGATCCCCTGATATAGTTGTAAAGCGCTTTGGGTGTACAGTAGTATATCAAAGCGCTATATAAATGCCTCATTCATTCATTCATTCATCATTTTCAGTAGGGTTGGTTGGGTATCATTTGGGTTTTTTTCTATACCGGTGCCAAATCGATACTTTTCAAACGGTACTGGTGCCTAAACGGTGCCTGAACCGATACTTTAAAAAAAGAAAGCCTCAAAACGATGCTGAATGACATTAAAAAACTGCTTTTTTATTGAAAAAAAAAAAATCTTAAAATTGAATATATTACAATTTAAAGTGTATATATAAATATAAGTAGTCTAAATACAAAACAACAAATTTACATCATAAATTCACAATAAAACCTAAGCCAAATACAATAATTTAACACTAAATAAACTACAGTGCTAATAACAGCAAAGTAGTCTGTATTCTTGATATGCTACGAACCAGCTTTAAATTTCAGCAATTCTTTTCACATTTTTTGCCTTCTCTGGCAAAATACACCTCTCCGTACGCATCGCATGTCCTGCACAAGGTGAGCGTTATTTTAGAACGCATCACCTTAAATGCCGTTACGTGAAACCCATCTTCGAAGAAGAATGCCGCCATTTACAACTGTGACAAAGAGCTCTTATCAGGATCAACTGAAGGCTGGATTTGAAAAGTATGTGAAGTTCGCGGCTCTATTGTTGCAGTAAACTTGCACAACGTTCTTGAATGATTCATTTATTAGATGGACGCTGGTCTGTTATTGTAGGGACGTCGACTTCACATTTTCACACTAAACATGACGCGGAACAAAACAAACTACGATTGGTTGTGTTACATGTCAATCAGTCTTTGGCTGATATTTTTATTCTTAAATACATAAGTGAATGTGGTTTGTCATTTAAGAAACCTTTATAATGATCATTCATGTTAGTTGATCTATAATGCACAATGTTAGTAGGCTAAGCACCGCAATTCAGAGAATTTTATCTGTCAACACATCAATTCATCCACTTCTCCAGAAATACTTTAAAGTGGCTGGTGAAGTGTGAGAAGAATAGAGTAAATTTTATAGTTACCAACACAAAGTGTATCTAAACACGTCATCAATTTATAATTTAAATGATTGTTATTGCTGCTTCCATAGCATCAATTTGTATTTTACAAACTACAGCCTAAATGTTGTTTTGCTAATAATTATGTGTATTTGAATGTCTGAAACCAAAAATAAACCTTAAGTGGTTGAAAACCCAGAATAGTTGTGACAGGCTATATAACAGCGCTGAGAGCATCCGTCTCTGGCTCAGCGCCAGCCAACGCGCAAACGCAGATTTGAATTTAGAAGTTGATGATCACGCGATCTAAACGTTCTAATCACACCGTTGTGAATGATCGTATGGGTCAAAAGGGTTAACTAGTGATCACATGCAGTGATGATGCTTGTGTCCGTTTTGGGGAACCAGAGGGCAAATATTTCAACAGACAGCTGAGGCATTCAAGTGGCACCGAAATGAGGCACCGAAATCTGCTTTTTGATTCTGTCCGGTTACATACCGGTTTCTTAGGTACCAGTTCCATATCGGTGCCGGTTTTTGGTACCAAACCCTAATTTTCAGAGATTTGCGTTTTTGTTGTTTACATGGAGAAAGTTTTCAAAACTTGCACTTTGAAACCCGTTTTAAAATTTTTGCATTTATAGCCACCCAAAACACTGTTGTCTTGTAAATGAACAGCCAAAACATAAAAAAGTTTTTAGTTTTTAGTTGAAAACGGTGTCATGTAAACAGCCCCTAAAACATAACCGACTCTTTACGAGGATACTTGTGTAAATGCTGTTTTGAGATATTTGTGTGTAGGGTATTTGACTGTTTAGGCGAGTATCTGAAGGCCACAGTGTACTTTTCTTATGCATGTTTAGCCCTGTCTCAGAGTGCGCACACAGGTGGACGCCTAGGGAACAACGTTTCTTTCGCGGCTTAATGCACTTTTAATAACACTGTTTAATATCAAGTGAAGGAAAGGAAAGGAAGGTGCACTGGACGAATGCGGCAGTGGCACAATAATCGCTTCACGTTGATTAGTTGTTTCATGTTTTCATAATTGTTGGAAGTCGAAAAATCAATTGCACAGCCCTAAATGATAGAATTATTGTTTTAATTGCAGTGACAAAAGCTTGAACTAAATTGAGCTGGAAAATGACAATATTGTCTTCGACAATCTGCTTTATAGGTGAATTTAATTTGATGATCTCTGGAACATTGACACAGTTATTGAACTGAAATGAGTGAACATTGAACTGACTTGAGCTGAAAAACAACACAATCTTTTGTTCAGCTGCTTATTCTGTAGCTCTTCATAACTGGTAAACTGCTCTGTTATTGAACAACAAACCCACTAAACTCAGAAACTAATGAACAGCATTAATGGTTTCATTCTGCTCAACGTTTAATTAGTAAACTTTACCCAGTTATATTATTTTCATTTCTATAAGAAAACATGAAAAACTTGTTTGAGTGTGCTTGTGAGGGCTGTAACCAGTTAAACTTTCAGATGCCTGCTGAAAATCATCTGTATGACCTCTGAAATTAAAGCTTTGGACTTGGAAGGTCAGTTCGACTAAAGGAGAAACGGCAATTGGAAAATATTTGCAAAATGCTCCAATAATAAGTTGTCACTCCTAAAAACCAACATCAGAGGTTCTCAAACTTCTCAGAAAAATTACTGTCTACCAAATCCAAACATATTCAATTATATTTCAGCATAAAGCAAATATTACTCTTGATCCGTCACTCTTTTTCTTTGCAAAAAGCAAAATTGAGGTTACGGTGAGGCACTTTACAAGTGAAGTGTTTTTTGTTTTGTTTTGTTTTTTAAGAAAAGAGTGAAGAGTATAAATGCATTTTTATGGTAATGAACATTATCTCACAAATGTTGATTGAACTTCAATGTTGCTGAACCCAGAATTTTCCTTTACTGTAAGCAACATGCGTAAGTCATGTCAAGTTTATGGTTACACTTTATTTCGAGGGTCCACTTTATGGCGCTTTTCCACTGCATGATACGCCTCAGTACGGCCCACTTTTGGGGGATTTCCACTGTGTAAAGTTTCTAGTACCTGGTACTTTTTAGTACCGCCTCGGTTGAGGTTCCAAGCGAGCCGTACCGAGACTAAAATGTGACGTGTAAACACTGCAGATGGTCAGAGAGGATCTTCACTGCAGCGTCATTGGATTTGCGACACGAGATGCCAAACCCGGCGGATTTAATTAGTCAGCAACAGCCACCGCAGGATCATTTGTCCGCACAACTTTTTTAAATGACCGTCGCACGCAACCTAAAAAAAGAAATGTCTGTTTCATGGTCAGTAGACGAGGTGGCGGCACAACTATAACGATCAGTCTATAATCCCACCCATAGGCACCGATTTATGTTTCTGCCGGTGCCCACACTCCATACACAAAAAGTGGTGAGGACATGTCCCACCCGCAAGTTACGCCTATGTTACCAACCAAACAAAAGCACATTATCTCCATGAGTGTTGTCGCTCTGAGAGTCGCGCTCTCACTGATATCTGATGATCCATAACGGTTCACTAAATAAAATAATTCAATAAATACCTATTTACTATTGGATACATCTATACTGATGCTGTCTAACTCAGTCACTGACTGTAGTGCATGACTGTAGCTTTCAGCCTGGAGAAGATGTCGTCAGGTGGCGTCCAACTTTCACGGGGTGTTTCGACCCTGGACCACAACACCCTCCAGTTGGCGGGTCGGCAGTGATGGCCAGTCACTGCCCACCTCCTCCTGGCCCCCAGCTCAACTCCTCCCTCCTACTCCAGAGCCAGCAAGACACTCTCTCTGCTGCCTCACCCAACCTACGAACAGCTGCCTTCCTCTCCCTTCCTGCTATACCCAGAGCTGTGAGTGTCTTCCACACAGACTGCGCCGGGAAACCCCTACACCCGACTTCAACCGGGAATAGCCATGTCTGCCACCCTTTGGCCCTGCACTGCTCAACAAGGTCCTGATACTTGGTGGCTCTCCGCTCATAGGCCTCCTCGCACCCGTATTCCCACGGGACCGTCAGTTCAACCAAGATTATCTTCCTTGCCTCCTCAGACCATAAGACCACGTCCGGCCTCAGCGGTGTTTGCACAACCTGTAGGAAGACTAGCTTCCTTCCCAGGTCCACCCTCATCTCACAGGATTGTGCTGCTTGCAAGAGGCTCTTTTTTGTCTTCTTGGGGGCTGGTGGTTTCTCCCCTTCTCTGATGAACTGAATGGATGTCGCTGGCCTTGTACTGTACTTTTTCTGCCTCTCCTGCTCCAAGATGTCAGCCAGTGCACTGAGAACCTTGTCATGGCGCAACCTGTATCTTCCTTGGCTAAGAGCTGTTTTGCATCCTGCCAGTATGTGCGCCATTGTTCACCTACCTCCGCATAGCCTACACAATGGGTCCTCCCTCATTCCCCATCTGTGGAGGTTTGTTGGTGATGGAAGGGTGTCGTACACTGAACGGAGCAGGAAGGAGATGCGAAAGGGCTCCAGTCTCCAGATCTCAGGCCACGTGATCTTCCGCTTCGGCAGGTCCCACTTTGTCCAGGCACCTTGTGCTCCAAGTTCGACGGCCCTAGACCTGCGCCTTTCTTCCTCCAGGTGTCGGACCTCGGCTTGAATCATGTCCCTCCTCTGCCTTGGGTCTGCTTTTCCCAACTGCTGGAAGTGGGTGGATCCGAGTCCTTGCCTCCCTACGCATGGGTTCCCGATGATGTCCTTCAGCTTCAATGCGCTTTCAGCTTGCGCCACTGATGTGTCAGCCGCCAATTTGCGTCCTGATCTCGTAGTGACGCCTGCTCTTCTGACTTTTTCATCACTGGAGTCTTGGTACATCATCACAACCCGGCACTTTGCCACCTTAAACTCTTCCACCACTGATGATAGGGGTAGTTGTACCTGACCAGACCTGGTGTATAGCCCTACTGACATGAAGCTTGGTGGGATTCCGAGCCACTTGCGGAGATGTTTGTTCACTCGCCTACTTGCATCACAGACATGTCTACTTTAAAACAGAACAATTCAAAACGAAAGAAAACAGACTGCTCTCTGCTATTGTATGAAATGTGCATTTCTCTGTGGTGCGTTCATGAAGATACAGGTGGGGGGCTGGTGAAGTCACTGTCTATAATTCGCTTTCATTCAGTGTCTAATATTTTAAAGGCCGATGCAGCACAAACGAAAATTGTACCAGCACAAAAGAAGCACAAACGATTGAGCATATTTTGGGTAAATTTGTGGGGGGGCTGGTGACGTCATCGTCTATAATTCAATTTCTGATATTTTAAAACCCAACGCAGCACAAACGAAAATTTTACCGGCACAAACCAGCACAAACGAAGCACAAACGAAGCACAAACGAACGAGACTATTTTTGGTGAATTTGGAGCATGTGGGGGGGGGGGGGGGGCTGAGTGACCTCAGAATGACCTAAAAATATCATTTTTAATCTAAAAAAACAAAGCAGCACAAACGAAACTTTTTACAGCACAAACCAGCACAAACGGAGCACAAACGATTGCATCTATTTTGGGTGAATTTGAAGCATGTGGGGGGGGGGGGGGGGGGTGGTGACGTCATCAACAATAATTTAATGTATAATATTTTAAAACCCAATGCAGCACAAACGAAAATTTTACCGGCACAAACCAGCACAAACGAAGCACAAATGAACAAGACAATTTTGGGTGAATTTGGAGCATGTGGGGGGCTGAGTGACCTCAGACTGACCAACGGCACAAACCAGCACAAACGAAGCACAAACGATCGAGACTATTTTGGGTGAATTTGCAGCATGTGGGGGGGCTGAGTGACCTCAGAATGACCTAAAAATATTATTTTAATATCTAAAAAATCGAAACAGCACAAACGAAAATTTTTACAGCACAAACGGAGCACAAACGATTGAGCATAGTTTGACGACGTTTTGCGTTGGGTGGGGGTCCAACTTCACGCAGGTCTGAAACCTATACAGAACAGCGGGTCTCTCACTCTCAGCATTCTGCTTCTACCGACTGTTTATTGCCATAGGAGTTACGCCCTCATCCAAAAGCAGGGCGGGGATATGCAGCTCATTTACATTTAAGGTGGTACACACCAAAACAGCTCTTTTTAAAACAGGCCCCAAAATGGACATTTTCAAATGGTTATAATAAATTAACTGTGGGGTATTTTGTGCTGAAACTTCACAAATACATTCTGGGGACACCCAAGACCACTATTACATCTTGTAAAAAGGGGCATAATATGTGCCCTTTAACAAATAAAGGAAATGCATTTTTGTTTAATAATATACTGTCATAAAATTAAACTGTTCATTATAAAAAATTATATAGCATATTAATGATGCATTCACCTCATAAATCATGACACACTGCTCTAGCACAGGAAAGTGCAAGTTCAAGTGCATGCTTTTAAAATGAAAAAGTATTGGTATCGGTATCGATATCGGCGATACTGGCCCTGTATTTACTTGGTATCGGATCGATACCGAAATTTGCAGTATCGCCCACCACTACTGTCAGCATTTACAAGTAAATCAATTACATGTAATCATTTCACATGAACACTGCTTTTTCTTCATTTCAGTGTTTCTGTGATATTTTAAAATAATGGTTTCTGGTAAATCTGGTTAAGAATTTTAGCCGCCTTTCTCTTTTATTCGAACATTTTGACTACTGAAATATTGATGTCTCATTATTTTTAATATGCAGGTCATTATCTGCCCCCAAATGCCTGATGTGCATAATTCATTAACAGTTTGTTGGAAAAATGGGTAAATAAAATCTGTGCGAGAACTCTGAGGATCTCCATGTAATACATTAGGAAGTCAGAATCTACATGTAGTATGGTTTTTATATTTATTTTAACAGAGGTTTTTGTGTCTCTGTTCATCTTAATGTGTTTTCAGTGGTGGGAGAACTGACCAGATCAGAGATGTGTCCCGTCAGACCAGCACATCCTCCTCCTGTCAGAAACACATCAGTCATCATGACACAGAAGCAGCCCTGCAGCTCGACTCTCACCAGCCAGTGCATGATGATCTGCAGAGAGTCAAAGACCAGCACAAAACCAGCATGAAGAACAAGTATGAGCGCTTATTTGAGGGAATCAAACTACAAGAGAATCAGACCCTCCTGAACAGGATTTACACACAGCTGTACATCATAGAGGGAGAGAGTGAAGGAGTGAATGAAGAACATGAGGTGTTACAGATGGAGAAAAGTTACAAGACCCTCCAAGACACTCCAATCAACTGCAATGACATCTTTGATCCTTCAGCTGAACTAGGATATGAGGAGAAGAGAAGAGAGAAGAAAGACAAAATCAAGACTGTTCTTACTAAAGGCATCGCTGGAATTGGAAAAACCGTCTCTGTGCAGAAGTTCATTCTGGACTGGGCCGAGGGAAAAGCCAATGAAGGTGTAGATTTCATGTTTGTGCTTCCATTTAGAGAGCTGAACTTGATTAAAGATCATCAGTACAGTCTTCACAGACTTCTGCTGGACTTTCATCCTGAACTTCAAGATCTGGACTCAAAGATTTATGATGAACGTACAGTTGTGTTCATCTTTGATGGTCTGGATGAGAGCAGAATCACACTGATGTTTTCAGACAGTGAGAAAGTTTCTGATGTGACTGAGTCTTCATCAGTGGGTGTGTTGATGTCAAACCTCATGAAAGGAGATCTGCTTCCCTCTGCTCTCATCTGGATCACCACCAGACCAGCAGCAGCCAATCAGATCCCCTCAAAATACATCAACCGTGTGACAGAAATTCAGGGATTCAATGACCCTCAGAAGGAGGAATATTTCAGGAAGAGAATCAGTGATGAGGATCAAGCCGGCAGAATCATCTCACACATCAGAAGAGCAAGAAGCCTCCACATCATGTGCCACATACCCGTCTTCTGCTGGATCTCAGCCACTGTGCTTCAAAACATCCTGAAACAAGATCTCAGTGCAGAAATCCCTCAAACTCTGACTGAAATGTACATACACTTCCTCCTCATTCAGACTAGTATGAGGAACCAGAAGTATGAAGAGAGGGATCCAGAGAAAGTCCTACAGTCCAACAGAGAAGTGATTGTGAAACTTGCTGAACTGGCTTTCAATCAGCTGATGAAGGGCAATGTGATGTTCTATGAGGAGGACCTGATTGAGAGCGGCATAGACGTCACGGACGCCTCAGTGTATTCTGGGATTTGCACTGAGATCTTTAGGGAGGAATCTGTGATTTATCACAGGAAGGTTTACAGCTTTGTACATCTGAGCTTTCAGGAGTTTTTTGCAGCACTGTATGTGTTTCTCTGTTATTTATACAAGAAGAGTGAAGTTATGAAAATGTTCCTGACAGGAAAGTCCAGAACTCAGTGTGAGATTGTTCCTCTGGATGTGTTTCTGAAGGGAGCAATGAATAAAGCCTTGAGAAGTAAAAATGGACACCTGGATCTGTTCCTTCGATTCCTTCATGGCATCTCGCTGAAGTCCAATCAGAGACTCTTAAAGGATCTGCTGATTCGCACAGAGAAAAACCCATGGAGCAAAGACATAATCCAAAACCTTAAAAATCACGAAAACACAGAAAGTCCAGAAGACATTGTCAGCCCTGAAAGATGGATGAATCTGTGTCACTGCTTGATTGAGATGAAGGATAGTTCTCTTGTTGAAGAAATGCAGGCATTTTTACAATCTGGAACAAGAAACCAAAACCTTTCTCTTGCACAATGTTCAACTTTGGCAAACTTGATCTTAATGTCAGAAAAGGTGATGGATGAGTTTGACCTTAAAAACATCATATCATCACAAGAGGGTCGAAGGAGACTGTTACCTGCTCTGAGGAACTGCAGAAAAGCTCTGTGAGTGTGAATATATAAACATAATATCAACTGATTTGAAATATGAACATAATTCCTCTCAAGTAGGCTAATAGTTTAGCTGAATGCGCTTTAATTAATTTTTTATTTACATAAATTTGAAGTGTCTACAGTACAGATTAAAATATTTAAAATAATTATTTTAATTTGTAATTATAATTGAAATCCAAGTAATTACATTTCTGAAGTTTTAAAAGCTGAATATCTTTTCAACCAATGAATTTACATGACTTTTCCATTGTTCAGAATTTGCTGGATAAGGATTAAGCATTTTTTGAAAAATATATTCATTTTCCTGGTCTAGAAATCACACTTTTAAAATTAGGCTACTTCATATATCTAGTTGCGGTGATGATGTATTAAAATAAGAAACATCTTGATTTAGGTCAGTGGTTTTCAATCCCAGCACTGTACATTTTTAATGTCTCTCTTATCTAACATACATATTAGAGGTCTTGGAGTGAAAACTAACTAGCTGATGAGTTGAATTTGAAAATGTGCAGTGCTGTGGGTACTCCAGGAACAGGATTGACCAGAAACTGTCTCTGAGCCTACTAGTCCGGGCCTTAATGCTATGGTACTGTAACCGTGATAAGAACACTGAAAATGTTATGTGACTTGGATGGCTTGAGTCCTTGTAGAGTAATTTACTATGGCTTAGAACACGGCTCAACCATTCAGAATCAAGGTCCAGAACTATCTGTTTTATAACTAATTATTAAAGATGAACAATGAGTCCGCACACCAGAGAATGCTCCTTAGCAATTTAATAGTTGCTCACCAACTTGTGACGTTTCGGGCCCAAGCCCTTCATCAGACATGAAAGAAGTGGGGAGACACACCTCCATATATACAGCCATGTATGATCACATGATCACATATATCCATGATTAATCACATGACCAATCAAGTGAAAATGCAATTACATCAAGAAAAACAGACAAAAAAAAAAAATATATATATATACCAACATACGTAATACAAAAATATATTAGAAAAAAATATTAGAAATATATTAGAAACATACCAAAAATATATTAGAAACATATTAGAAATACCTTAGAAAAACATAAAAATACATAAAAATACACATTCATTGATTGGACGAACGCTGCATGCAACCTGTTTACATGAAGGCTCTTGCATTGCACATCCTCATTTTATATTGCCAAGTACTATCAAGTTTTTTTTCTCTATATGGACTTTTTGGACAGTAAAGTTAATAATGAAAAGGTATCTTCTTCACTCCAATTGCCTAGTTTTCTGTTGCCATTTAAAATGTTTCCCATTAAACGCTGAAATAACTGTTTACACAACACTCATGGTGGGTCCGCAATTGTGTACCTTTCGAGGAGGCACTACATTTGAATTAGAATATTCTTTTTCAACCGTTAAAAATATATGATATATATAGTATGAATTAGGGCTGCACGATATTGGAAAAAACTTAGAAATATTTCGTTTTTCTCCTATATATATTGCTATATTGAAACAGTTTCACCAGTTGATTTGAATAGCTCTATTTGAATAGAATTAATCAGTCTAGAATAATTGGGGTGATTTTGTAAGGAAGTGAATTTGCATAGAAAATTATAATTTATGAGCATAGAAAAATTAGGTTGGTGTGAAATAAAGTCTCAGTAATTTCAAACATGACTGACACTTTAATGTGTAGCGCCTCAGTTCAAGCAGCACGTGAACTGATTATCTCTTCTAGTTATAGCACAAATTAAACATGAATGAACATCAAAACTGCAAAAAGAAATCAATACACACCATTTTTCAAGTTCAAGTCCACTAGACTTTAATCTACTAACTGGTTTGGTTTGTTTGTTGGACAAAAATGGCGGATATCTGCATTATGATTGGTCAGGTCGCCTCTCAATCAAATTCCGGTGAAAGGTCTCAACACTGAGCTCTTAAATTAATATTTTAACCCTTACAAAATGATTGCAATGTATAGTTGCAGTCATACGTTTACCTATTATACATCTTTCAGAATCTGCAAGGTAATGCTTTAAATTGTGATGTTTAAATTTTCTTATTTTGTTTTACATGCTAATATCTTATTTAGCCTCTGAAGGGCAGGACTTAATTAATTAACTTTAAAAAAAAAAAAGAACAATTTACACACTCTTAACCCGAATTAGTTGACTTTACTCGCAAATCGCGAGGAAACCCGTTGCCTTATACCACTTTAGTTTTTACACAAGCTGAAACTAAACATGTTATGTTGTATTTACATGGTTTAGGATAATAGGTTTACTATTGGGTACCCAGCATGCATTGCAAGTGATGAGATTTATATACAATTCTGTTGGATTTCCTGCTGTAAAATCACAGGAAAAGTCAAGTGCTACTGACTTTAGTGACTTACAATCTCTATTGATAACAACATCAATAGGCAGTTATAGTCAATTGATCACTTTATTCTTGGCTTTTTGCTATAACTATTGTGCCTTTAAACTCACAGTTAAAGCAGCCAGAGAAAATATAATGTTTAAATATCAAAGGCAAGAGCCCAACTAAAGCCAACACCTTTCACCATCATGGTGACTACAAATGAAACAATAAATAATCACCATCTAAACCTCTGTTGATTCTCAACAAGATCTTTTGTAGACGTCTGACAGAAATAAAGTCAGTCTGTTTAGTAATAAGTTAAGCTGGTAATGTTCGACTCTTCGGTTCAAACTTTAAATGGCGCACTCTGCGCACTGTCACCTGTTTAAATAGGCCACACCCCTCCCTTACAGAAGCTTAACATAGCGAGTTATCTCAGCTTAACATGATTAGTGCAATAAATCTTTCAGCTAAATAGTGCAAACAACTAATGTTGTTTAGTAATGATAGCAGGTTTTTACTAAACATAAAAGAATAAGTAATGATTACTCGTAAGTTTAATTAGAAACAAAATCTGGGTTTACAGTGCACGAACAATCAAGTTCAAAAGTTTAACCCCCTGGCTCTTAACAGATGCTTCCTTCTTGAGCATCACTAAATGTCTGCAGCATTTGTTATAGTTGTGTACAAGTTCCTCAGTTGTCACCAGTGTGAAAAAATGGATCTCACAATTATAGTCACTGCTAGTAAGGAGTCAAATATGTTCTGGAAAAGCAAAGAATGTGCAGGAACTGAGGGATTTTTTTCTAAAGACCATTGTGCAGTTTAACTGTTCGGGACAAACAAGGGACTCATGAACAGCCATTACAAAAAACAAAACAAAAAAACAGTTGTGGATCATTCAGGTAATGACACACAATATTAAAAATCAAGCCTATGTAATTTGTCTTGTATTTTGTGTTTGTATTTTGTCTTGTGGACTAGGCTATTGAACATCTGTTATGTGAAAAAGCTTTTTCAGGGCAGAACTAAATAGAACCAATGTCTTTATGATCCTTCTTATTAAAAAAATAGATAAAAATAAAAAATAATTTGCCTGTCCATCCCATCTTGTATACCGGCAAGAGAAATCTGGTTACCATACACACGCAACATCTAACAGCTAGTGCATCAGACAGTTTGAGTAAAATGTATGAAACGGCTGTGCTTCAGCAACAACAACATCATACCTTGGTTCTTTAAAACAGCAAAAAAACAATGTTATTTGCATATCGAGCAGAAACAAAGCAACCTCGGCATTCGTTTTCAGGCCTTGGTAGCACATTTATTTTTATTATTTATTTTAGAGTAATTTTCCTCTTGTACATACTATGTACTTATTACATAAACTAATTAATATGTTATAATAGTAATTACAATAACTGGGTACTAACTAGGTACTAACCATGAACCTACCCCTACCCCTAAACCTAACCTTAACCCATGCAGTAACCTTATATTACCCAGTACTTTCTAAAGTAAGTACACTGTAAGAACATATTAGTGTATGTAATGTAAAATATAAGTGCAACCCAGGCCTTCCCGCTCTCTAACGTCTCTCCAGTGTTCAGAAGCTTCTCCATCATTAACAAGCTCTTGACTGATCATAACCTTTTAACAAGAGTCCTTTCTTTTTTTCAGATTAACATCCTGTAATCTCACTGATCAACACTGTGAAACTGTGGCTTCAGTTCTACAATCATCAAACTCCTCCCTGAGAGAGCTGGACCTGAGTAACAATGACCTGCAGGATTCAGGAGTGAAGCTGCTCAGCGCTGGACTGAAGAATCCAAACTGTCAACTCAACATTTTGAGGTACTTAGAAGTTTTATGTATATAGCGCCTTTCCATAGCTCAAGGTCACTTTACATTGTACATTACAATACATTTACACACCCACACACACATTACAAACACATAAGGATACATATAGCCACATTATCCAAAGTACATGTTAATTAGATATGTTTTTAGCTGAGTCTTGAAGGTAGCCATAGATGAGATATAATGAAGTGTAAGGGGTAGTGAATTCCATAATTTAGGAGCATTACCACTAAATGAACTTCCACCTACAGTGGACAAAAAAAAAACAAGTTCAGCTGATCTAAGGGACCGGGCTATAGGGACTGGTAACCAGTGATGAGCAGAGGAGTAGTGTGAGCAGAATTCCTGGTCGATGTGAGAACACACTGTAATCGACTGATGCATGAATTAAGGTGTCAGCATCAGCTAGAGAAGATTGAAGATGTGCAATATTACAAAAATGGAATGGAAGGAGTTTTTAACAACAGAAGAAATATAAGAGAAAAAAGAGTTGAGTCAAATACAACACCAAGGTTACGGATGGATGAAGAAGGCTTAACATGAACTCCATCAATATCAAAGGACCGGTCCATCCTTTTGACTGAGGCAGCAGAGCCAATCATCAATATTTCAATTGTCTTATTATTTAACTTGAGGAAATTTGGGGACATCCAATGCTTGATATCCCTGTTACATGCAGTAAGTTAGTCGGGCAGGGATGGCCTATCAGAGCTAGTGGTAAGGTAAATTTGAATATCATCAGCATAGCAATGAAATTGAAGTCCATGTATGTATTTAGTGTTGTCACGGTACCAAAATTTCAGTATTCAGTACCAATACCAGTGAAAATCCACGGTTCTCGGTACCAAAGCTTAATTTATATTAAATTTACATATATTAAAGTGTATATCACGGTTACAACGATGGAAACTGTAGTATTAAAAACACTTCACAATAAGATTCCATTTGTTAGATAACATAAGATAAAATGACATAACAAAAAACAATAGTTATATACTGTCGCAATTATTCTCCTTGGGGTTAATTTAAAAATACATTTTTAAAATCAAAAGTTAACATTATTTCTGTTAACATTATTTAATGCACAATGAATGAAGTGAACAAACATGACCAATCAAGTGTTTGTATTAAATAACATTCACAAACATTAATTAATGTTGTAAAAATATATTCTTCACTCAATGTGTTGAAGTTTGATAACGCATTAAGTTATGTTAATGAATGGTCTCTTATTGTAGTGTTACCAAACAATACAGGTTTTAATTGACTTGACTGTACATTTATTTAATCCAAAACTGCATTCATATTTAAAGCTGCCGTCGGCAACATTTTTTTGATCAAATTCAGTGAAATTGACACTATAATCCGACAGAACAACATAAATAAGGTGGTTTTAGAAAAAAACCCGAGCTTCTAACTCCACCTGGAGCGTGTTATTTGTTTTGCAAAAATCCACCGCTCCCGTCTCATCGGGTCCAATCAGCGCAGGGGGGTGTGAGATCTGACTGTCAATCACAGGTCGTGCACACGCGTCAGATTCCCTCTCCCTCGCGCAGACGCACACGTTACAATATCATTATCACATGCACACGACACGCCTGAAGTTCGCCTGAAGATTGTATGAAGCGTGATGGCGGAGAGAAAATCTACTAACAAGCTTCCAATTCCTCGGTTATTGCTATCTATGGATAGATTAGCCAGGGGCAGGGCAGCCTACCTCCGAGTCCATGGTGTTGATCGATGCTGAAGAGACGGACGCGTTCACAGAAAATCAGGTACACACACACTGACGATGGGCGGGTGCTCGTTGGTAGTGGGGGAGGGGCATGAGAGTTGTAAACATTCAAAATTTTGGCTAAGTCCACTCAATCTGCCAGACTTGCCGACTGCAGCTTTAATTTTAAAAGGGCTTTTTAAACCTGCTAAGAGTTATCCAGCCAAGAGTTAGCCTAGAACTGCTTTTCTGACAGACTGATATTAATGACATAATGACGGCTTTTTATTTCTCATCTCCATAAATATAGCTAGTAGTAAAGCTAATGCAAGGGTCTAGAAATCAATTAAAGGGACACTCCACCCATTTGCACTAAGCTTTGCATTGTTAGAAACCCAGTCAAACTATTGAATGGTCGTGCAACACTCTCTCATTTTCCCCTGAGACGGGAGAAATCCGTTATTTACCTCTTACACTTCCTCCCACAATGACGCAAAAATCGTCATTTTGCGTCATTGTCGGAGGAAGTGTAAGAGGGGGGGATTTCTATTGAGACTACAAGCACTAGTTCCTCATCTTTCCTAGGGGGCGGGACCCGCTCATGCTACAGACCTATTACAGATCAGTGGGTGGGACTTTACTCTCTGAAACTGAAAGCAATATCCTCCATCTTTTTTGAAGCTAAGCTAACAGACGCTGTGGAGACAGATGTACAGTTATGACACTAGCGGAGGAGAGTACTCAATATGATATAGAAGAAGATGATTTCGGAAGTCTGATGCTTGAATCAGGTGTTTGTGGCTACCTTTACAAGCCACATTATAGCGAAGAGCAGCCGAGGCAGAAGACCTGCCTGCCGCGGACGAGGAGCCCGGACTGGCTCGAGTTAGGGAGGACTGGTGGCGCCAGTGATCTCACTATGCAACTCATAGACTGTAAGATGCAACTACGAACACAGAGATAGAGTCCGTCTGCGGCAAAGAATTTCAACGATGACAATTTATCCTGGACGAAATCTCTGAATCAGACGAGGACACGGACGTTTGTGTTGTGAACTATCCTAGTTTCGCACCGCATATGTTCTGACTGAACATCCCGGTACCATGCAATAATTCACCTTTTCGAAAGAAATACAAACGAGTAATGCACTAATGAGTTCGCCAACTAACTAGACATTTTGTGTGAAATGAATTTCAAGCTCTGGTGGTAGCTAGCCTTGTAGACGGAAGAGTGATTTCTCTTATAGGCAGATATGCGCTGTTCTGGATTAGTGGGAGTGGCTTGCGGAGCTGTGCAATGTGGTGCATTGTGGGAGTTGTTGTCTTTCATACAAATGCGTCCTGAAGTTATTTTTTGTCTTTCCTCGGTCACGAAGGCACCAAATTCAAAATTTATTTTACATTTCGACTACATATATGACCCACTTTCAATAAAAAACAATGTTCCTATGGGTGGAATGCCCCTTTAATTCTTTGCTGATACTTCCTCGTCATCATGGAGAGCGCAGTTCGCACCGCTTTCTCATTTCCACAAGCGCTTGCTCTCCCGTGGCGTCTGTCGTTGCTATGCAACCATGAACATAGGACCAACACATATCCATGGACAGAAGAATGTCATTAACCCTCTGGGGACCCTCGTTTTTTTTTTTTGCAATGAAAAATAAACACAAAATGCTCTGTTAATTTTGAACCTTTCATTTTCGTGTAATACATCAATCGATCCTGTTCAGTTTCTATTTTTTTTCTGTATACTCACAATAAAAATAAAGTGTTTTGCTTTTTGACAAATAAAGAAAAATTAACATGATGCGATTTCTGCCTTCTCTCTGTCAGTAAACTCCCATTTGAAACGCGTTCGAAAATGATCTATAACTCAGTTGAAAATTCAGTCAAACAGGCAAACAGACCCACGGGCATAAAGCTTGAGATCGCATCTTTAAAATGAAGTAATTTATATAAAAAACAAATATTCTCAGCTTCTGTAATCTGTATAAAAAGAGAGCGATTCCAGTCGAGCTCATTACGAGCCATTCAAAAGTAATTTGACCACTCCCCGGAGAGCGCGTGCTATTCAAACGCAAATTCTGAGAACCATTTCAGACCTGTGAAACGCCCACATCAGCTGTAAACAAAGCGCCGCGAGTGAGGCATAATATAGCCTACCTTATGGAGAAAAGTTTCCTCAGAACAGTGCTGATATGAGGAGCAATATCTCCTGATATGAGGAGCAGATCCCGCTGAGGAGTGAGGTAGGCTGTTATCTTTTCTCAAGTGTTAATGTGGAATAACGTTATGGAATAACGTTAGTGTAGGCCTATGTAAACCGCAAAAAGATGAATCGTGTTTCTATAATATGAATCGCGTTTCTGTGAGATGAATGAAGGGTACATATTTGTAAAGACTGTTTAGTCTAAATATGAATCACGCGTCTGTGTGTAAAAGAATAAACTGCTTTGCTATAGCCTACTGAGTAAAAATCGACTGAAATATGTTGAAATAAAATGTATTTGTATAAGCAACTTATTAAACTGCAAATTAACATTTATATGCCCTAATATTTCATAAAAACAACGTTACAGTCAGGCGAAGTATGAAAGACAACATTTTGTTGACTAGATTTGGGTACAGTTTTTACTGTAGAATATACTGCCACATCAAATAAGCTTTTGTTTAGCAAATTCTGCTCATATCTATATATATATATATATATATAAAATACTATTTTTGTCAAAAATAAAGTCACAGACTAAGATGTTAGATGTTCCAATGTTGGCTATATTCAAACTAATGAATACATATGATAAAATGTAGGCCTATAACCTTTTTTTTTTTTTTACAAAGAAAGAGTACACTTGAAATATTGTTGAAATTGTAATTATTGTTGTAATTGTAACCTTTTTAATAAAATAGCAAAACATATTTACAAGATAGATGTAAGCGAAATCTTAAATGGTCAATATAAGTCTTCTTCTAAATATATCTTTTGTCCTTGCATTGTGGCTCAGTCAGTGTCACACCTGAATGAATGGCTCATTACACATAATGGGTGGGACATTGTATTCTCAGGTGTAAACCACTCCTCCTTCACGCCCCCCTCGCATATTGGCTTTCCAAGCAAAACCTGTTTTACACCATTTAAATCAATGTATTTTTTTTTTGTGAACGATAAAGCAAGACTATTTTCACATAATTTTGGAGCCAGAACTCGAAGCGACAACATCCATTAGTCAAAAGTCTTGTGGACACATATTTAAAGGTGCTATAAGCGATCTCACGCGTTTTTTAGGCTAAAACATTTTTTTTCACATACTGCAAACATCTCCTCACTATCCGCTAGCTGCCTGTCCCCTGAACACACTGTAAAAAAACACGGTCTCTGCAGACAGCCCACGCTCCACAAACTGCAGCAAAAACAAACTGAGCAACAAACAGAGCGACCCGCACCACGAAACATAACAAACTGTTCCAGCCAATAACCGACAAGAATGATGTGGGGGTGGGGTTCGGGGGTTAGTGCGCGGATGAGGAGGAGGGAGGGTCTAGCTAGCCTCCGTTTTGTTTGATAATAATTCAAACATCAACAAAAGGGTTACGCCAACCGAGATCGCTTATAGCACCTTTAATATGTGTTTTGTGGTCTTATTTCAGCAACTTTCATTTTTATTTTTTCCAATAACCACGCATAAACATTATTCTCTTAAAAATACAAACATCTACATACACGTTGCTCGCATATTATGGTAGCCCTGTTTGTGCTATATAGAGTAAATTTACACCTTTCCATTAACATGTTTATAAATAACTGAAAAAAAGCACAAATGTCAAGGCATGTCAGAACATCTCAAGGGCCCCAAAAACACCTTTGGTCCCCAGAGGGTTAACCACACCAAGAAGAGCAGTTTCAGTGCTATGAGATGGGTGAAATCCTGACTGAACAGGTTCAAAAAGACCATTAGGATCTAAGTATGATCTCAGTTGTGAAGCCACAACTTTTTCAAGTATTTTGCTTAAGAATGTTAAATTAGATATTAGATATAAGCTGGCAGGATTTGGAATTAAACTTCATAATTAGATCACTTATGGCAGCAGAGGTAGTCAGAGTGAAAGCAGACAGAGTTTGTTGAATGAGCTGAATCAGCTTACATCAAATGAACATTTGAGTCACTTTGGTGTCTTTGGTAATGGATTCAATTGACTTCAATTTGTCTGAAAAGAATTGAGAAAAGCTATTCACAAGCACTGCAGAGCCAGAAATAACATGTTGTGGTGGATTAGTGAGATTGTTAACTATAGCAAAGAGTGATTTGGGCCTGCACATGGAATTCTTAAAAGTACACTTGTTACTCAACCAGAATAAAACGCCATTCCTGCGGCGGTAAAATTGGGGATGTGTATTTGCTGCCTTTTACCGCTAAGTGGCGCAATAATCACAGACTTTGAAAAGTGTCAGTTTATTATCTCTATTGCGTAATCTGACGCTGCACTGCGGCTCATTGAGAGCGATTGAGAGCTGGTAGCAGATAAATTCAAGTGAAACATTGTAGTTAAACGAATTCATAATCACAATGCTGAAATTACATTACAACTTTAGAACTGAAACAAATGTAGGCTTCTATTTTTGCATCAAATTTAAGCAAAGTAGGCTAAACATTAACATTGTGTGCCCAATTTTTCTATAATTTAGAAACGCAATGCATGTCAATAGTAGGGATGCTCTGATCCGATATTTGTTTCGGGTATCGGCTCCGATATGTAATAAAATTTTAGATCGGGTATCGGTAACAATGGGCCCGATCCGTAGGGGCATCAAATTACAGCGAGAGCTATTCGTAATCTTACAAAGCAGTCGGCTCTCTAAACGCTCTCGCGGTAATTCTATGCTGTGCGCAAGTGTGTGACATCACGCGCTAGCAACATGCGCAGAACGCAGGCGGCAGGTAAACAGTTTCCAATTCAAACAAGCTAATGTGCATACCTATCAACACTCCTGTTTTCCCCCGGAGTCTCCTGTGTTTCACACCCATCTCCCACCCTCCTCCCGTTTTGTTATTTCTCCCTTGAAACTCCCGTAATTTTTATGGCCCAAACCTCGTTATATGAATAACCACATCAATTTATTATTCCAAGGTTGTCCGATTGCCAGATCTTGTATTAAACGCATCCTACTCACACAATCAACACTTCATACAAATTTCAACCCATTTGTGAGCTCAACCTGGCAACCAACAACCCAGTTGCACTGTTGACGTCTGTACAGGTAGTAGTTGGGAAGTTGGATAAGCATCACTGGTAGAAATGGGAGGAGAAGACTCAGTGGTAAATATTTAACGCAATTAACACAGCATCAGTTTTTTCCGGTCATCCTTTGGCTGGCGTCACATTATATGATGCGCTCGTATTCATGCAAATGCTTTTAAACCATTCAAGACACACACACGACGCACAGAAAGACCAGAATCGAGTTCTCTTTCGACTTGAACACGTGCAATTATGCCAAAATGTCAGTTTTGTCGAGTATCCTCATAAGAGCAGACTGAGCAGTCTTAAATGAGTTAAATAAAGTCTTAAATGAACGTAAAAAGTTGTGAGAAAATGAGGCGCGTGTGAGATCCGTGTCTCTGTCAGCAGCGGCAGATCTTAAAGGGACAGCAGCCAATGAAGCTTTCTGTCAGTAAAGTTGATCAAAGAACAAAGGGAACAGAGGAAATTACTCACTGCTCTTGACTAAAGAACTTTTGTAACTTTAATAAGAATTAATCTATACATAATTTAAAATGTATGCAGTGCAAACTGTTTGATAACTTTATTCAATTTCTGTATATTCCCTAACTGTTAGACAAATATTTAAAATATACTGTGAAATTATTACATTATAAAATATATTAAAAACATAAGTTTTTTTTAATGGTGATTAATCGTGATTAATCACAGAAAAATTTTTGCCAATCGCTAAAAATAAATAAAAAGAAAACATGAATAAATCTTATCCATGCTTTTTTTTTTTTTATTGAATATCATGTATTTATTTGTTAATATCTGTGCAATTAATGTGTATTTTAGCCATCCAGCACCCCCCATAAAGTTAAGAAAATAATGAACGCGTCCGTCTCTTCAGCATCGATCAACACCATGGACTTGGAGGTAGGCTGCCCTGGCTAATCTATCCATAGATAGCAATAACCGAGGAATTGGAAAGCTTGTTAGTAGATTTTCTTAATCTATCCATAGATAGCAATAACCGAGGAATTGGAAGCTTGTTAGTAGATTTTCTCTCCGCAATCACGCTTTGTGCAATCTTCAGGTGGACTTCAGGCGTGTCGTGTGCATGTGATATTGTAACGTGCGCGTCACAGGGGGAATCTGTGGCGTGTGCACGACCTGTGATTGACAGTCAGATCTCACACCCCCCTGCGCTGATTGGACCCGATGAACCGGGAGCGGTGGATTTTTGCGAAACAAATAACACGCTCCAGGTGGAGTTAGAAGCTCGGGCTTTTTCCTAAAACCACCTTATTTATGTTGTTCTGTCGGATTATAGTGTCGATTTCACTGAATATGATCAAAATTTTTTTGCCGACGGCAGCTTTAATGCAGTGGTAGAGTTACACTCACAGGACACTGCACTTATTCGTAATCACAAAAGTTGTCACAAATTATTTGCTTGTGCTTTAAAGCTTTGCTGGGTAAACATTTCATTGGCGTTCTGTTCTGACATGATGCACTTTTTCTGAGCACGCACTATCAAACAGCGCCACACTGGACTTTATCTTTTGCGTCTGATTGTGCTAATACTGCCAAATACACACAAGGTTTACATAAACAGAGTTGGTTATGTCTAAAGTGAACGAAAACAGTTGAGAGAAAATCGGATTTGAGTTAACTGATGTCTGTTTCTAGATGCGTGCAGGTCTTAAAGTGACCTAGTAAACATGCTGTCGCTTGTCCTTAAAGGGATAGTTCACCCCAAAATAATTTGTCATGATTTACTCACTCTCATGTTGTTCCAAAGCTTGTATTCTTTCTTTCTTGTGCTTAACTCAAAATAAGATATTTTGAAGAATGTGGGTATTAACAGTTGCTGGTCCCCAATGACTTCCATAGTACAAAAAAAAAAAACTTTTAGAAGTCATTGAGGACCAGCAACTGTTTGGTTCGCATTCTTCAAAAACTTTTATGTTCAATTTTAACATCAGGTTTAAAACAACTTGAGAGTGAGTACATGATGACAAAATGTTTATTTTTAGGTGAACTATCCCTTTAATGTTAATAAAACAACAAAAGAGAAAATCACTCACTACTCTTGACTGAATTACGATTTTTATCTTCGCCCACTTTGGCCTAAATGTCCTAAATTTGGCCTAAATAAAGATAAGCATACATCAAACAATGAGAATATTTTATAAAAAAACAAAATCATCATTTACACAGTCCAGCATCAGACAACAACAGCATAGAGGTCTGCTACCCGAATGTGTGGGTTTCGGGTCGGGTTCGGGTTTATTGTTTATTGAACAGCCTCGTGTTCGGGTCGGGTTCGGGTTTGTAACTAAGAAAAACTAAATAGGCTATATATAGTTTGCGTGCCGTGTGCTTTGCCTGCTTGCTGTGTTGTGGTGACCGGCACGCAAGAGAGAGAAAGTTGCGTGCGCAGATGTGCAATGTGTGCATAGGCTACGCAGACCACAGACAACAACAGAAAATCCTCAGCATCCCTGCAAGTAGCAGCAGCAGCGAGAGGAACTTCAGTGCAGCTGGACTAACTTTCAATCAGAGGAGGACGGCACTGAAACCATCAACTGTCGATGCCGTTCTCTTCCTTCATAACTCATACTGAGAAGGATATATTTGTGTAAATAGTTTTGGAACACTGCGTGAACTTTTTAAAGTTTAAAGTTTGAGTTCAAGAGAAATTTGTGACTGTTACACCTGTTCGACCACAGCAAAGTTACGTAATTGGTAAGTTTTTCTCTTACTGCTGTGCTGATAGCTGGCTGGGCCGCTGCGCCTACATGTATTTGTTTACCGTTTCAGGCAATCATTAAATACAACATATTGCAAAAATGGTATTTATTTGCTGTGAGAAATAGAGTGGGCCTCGGGTTCGGGTCGGGTTCGGGCTTAACATGTAAATGTAATTGTCGGGTCGGGTCAGGTCGGGTTAAATGATCGCGGGTACGGGCCGGGTTCGAGCTTCAGTTTAAAGCCCGTGCAGACCTCTACAACAGCAGAGCATTAATGTTTCATTTCTGCTCCATACAGGCATTTGTATGCTTCCCAGAATATCTAGCTTTTCCAATTGACGTTTTTCTTTAAAACATAAGCCTCTTTTACAGCACCACTCGGCTCTTCTGACGATGATCATTCATTCCGCTTCAGGGTCTCCTCTCTGCACTAACGCCTGCGCGCTCCCACGCGAACATTTGCCTATGTTTACCTGTTGCCGAGCCCCGCCTTGATGCAGTGATTGACAGGGCGGGACGGGGCGGGGACGTGATTGGCTCGGAATGCATTTTAAATTTGCACATTGAATTTTGCTGCATTCATTGACATTTAATGAAAATGTAATCGCAAGTCTCTTACCTACGAGTGTAAATGCAATTAAGAGAAATAACATTTAAATGATCATGTTGCTACAAATTTTGCCTGAACATGTTAAACAAATCTTATCATTTCTGTAATACATTTTAATTTTGACTTATAAAGTGTTAAAATATGCATTAGTGTATTAAATGGCAAATGTAAATTATATAATTGAATTTTCATTTTCATTTTGCACCAAAAAATGTAAATTTATATACAGAAATACATTGCCATTTTACATATTGCATTGTCATTTTGCATATTACGTGTCAAATTGAATATTGCTACCGATATGCTTCCATACAATACAGAAGCAGAAGCTCTGGTTCTGATTTTCATCAGATCTGAGGGGGGGTTACGATAACGTTTTTGTCAAAGACCACATCCAGATCGAATTCAGAACAATGATCAAAACACAGATGGAGTAGATCGAGTCCTTCAACACCCCTAATGCTTGCACGGGCCTATAGCTCATCCTGAATCGACATTTAATTCAGTAACATTAGGCAGTAGGGTTGTGCCGATAGACGATAGTATCGTGTATCGACGATAGTCATAGATATCGCTGCTGGCAGATGCCTTTGACGATATCAATACGATAATTAGCTCGTTTTCCCATTGATGTATTAAATCATTATTATTATGAAGCTAGTATTGTTATTAAATTAATTAGGAACTAAAATTAATTTACCTTGCCTAAATTCATAACAACATCACCACATAACCACACTTGCGACATCACCGACGCGCGCGTATGAGATCCATTCACAAATTGTCAAGAGTGCTTGTTTTAACAGACGCATCATTCTTATACAGAGCCAAGATGAAGACGGCATCGTTGTTCGTCAGTATTTTGTTTCCATAGCACATTAACAAAACATTTAATGACACTAATAACACTAAAAACAATACAAGTACAAAATATTAATGATAATAATATCACTAAAATGATAGGCCTAATAACAGTCTTTAGTAGCACAACTCTACCATCTGTGAAAATCAAAAGCAACTTCAAACACTTGTTTAACAAGTAATATTCTTCTTATTGTTTCACTGTCAATAATGTAAGTCCACAAGAGAAATATTAAGCCAACTTAATTAAGATAGTTGCTATACCGTTATATCCACCGTTTTCTCTGAGAGAACGTGCCGTTAACGCAGCGAAAGCTCAGTCCGTTTCTGCTTTCATTTTCAGGGAATGAGCGCGTTTACATGCACGTTATTAACTCGATTATGCCGAATAAACTGACAATGCATGTGGTCATGTAAACGCATTGTCGTTTTTCTTTATCAGAGTCAAGTCATAAGTTTAAGTATAACCGATCGACTTTTAGATTTTTGCCTTTGATTTCTCCCAGCATTTAAGACACAACCCCCATTCTTTGGGCTTATTGAAGTGCGATATGTGAAGTGCATACAGACAGAGAGAGCACTGGTAGAGGACATATATCACAAACTCCGACTCTTTCTTGACCTAAGAAATTATTAAAACGTGTTCTCATCTCGTACAGAAGTACAGTCAAAATGCTGCATCTGTAACGGCATGAGAGGATAATGTGTGTCCGTAAATTTCCCGCTGACATGCTGAAATACTCTGAGTCAGATACAAGAATGATTATAGGATCTTTTTTTACCTCACTATACCGGGAAATAACCTGATTTAGCCTATTAATAAACACTCCACCTTTGCTAGCAAAATAGAAAACAAACCTCATATATAAAACGAACTAATAAAACAAGCAAATTAACGAGTAAATAAGCAAGTTAATAATCAAATAAGTAAGCCCCGCCCCCCTCACGATAATATCGTGTATTGCCGATCTCACAGGCTGACGATAGGACGATATGAAAATGGAGCATATCGCCCAACACTATTAGGCAGTTTTGATTTATATGCTGTTTAATGTTGGTGATCGCGTTATTTCACATATGCATATGATTACATATGAGATCCCTTGTTTCTGAGTCTTCTTTGTGTTTTCTTCAGGAGATTCAGAACTCTTTCAGAAGATGCGTAATGGTGTGGAAAGAGTTAATAATAAAAGTCACCCTGGTGTTCTTCTAATGCAGTATGTCCTTTTTTTTTTTTTTGGACCACAGAAGGAGACTATAAAATATCCTGCTCATGCTCATCTTAATGTTACTTAATGAAAATCCTGACATTGGCTTTTGGTATTTTGTGCATTCATGAGACTCAATTAGCATCGCAGTTCACTCTGACTTACCCAGAAGTTGGATGTGTGCTTGGTTTCATACCGTCTCGCTCCGTCAGAGCCAGTCCTCAACGGCCGGTAACTCAGAGGTTTCCCCTGACCACTGAAATAAAAGGTCCCAGGACACATTGGAAAGGGGTAATGCTAGTGGAAGGTTTCTAAAGGGAATTTTGAGCATATTCTGCCCAGGGTAAGAAGCGGCTCTAGTCCGACTGATTCTACTGACAGTATATTCTAAGAAACCTTGTCCAGACCCGAGATATTAACTGGAAAGCTCCGGTCTGAGACAATATCTTCAGGTAGTCGATAATAGCGAAACACGTAATGGAAGAGATATTCTGCCGTTTCGAAAGCTGTTGGTAGCTTGGGCAGAGGTATTAATCGACGTGCTTTAGAAAAATGCCCAATGACTGTTAATATAATGGTGTTACCCTGGGAGGCTGTTAATATAATGGTGTTACCCTTTCTCCATCCCTAGTACTCGCCCTCGGAGTTGTGCTCACCTGCGCATCTACTGTTGTGATAGTCAAGTTGGGCAGTTTGCTCTCAGATGTCCTGCTTGACTGCAATACAGACATAGATGTTCCCTGATCCAGCGTTCTTTCTCCTCTGTGGACAGATGAGTTCATCCTATCTGCATGGGTTCAGTGTCATCCATAGAGAAGTTTGCTTAGTGAAGAGGGTTAGAGAATCTGTTTGTTGTTCGAGAGCGAATGAGATAGTCAATACGGATCGCTAAATCGATTAATTGATCAGTTTAGCCATGGCAAAACAAAACTTTGCACTTAGCCTAGCGTGCTCAGTGCTAAAATAGTCCATGAAACGGGGAACAGGTGTTTGTGCAATCAGTCCAGGTATGCGAGTTCTGGGATTTGTAGTCAGTACTCAGTTAATACTGTTAATACTCAGATGAGGGAGACCCCCTGTGGCAGACAGGAGGATTTTCGAAGGTAGTGTTTGTAACAATCTAGAAGTACAGCGATCAGTTCAGGTGCAGAGATGCACAGATACTGAGATGATTAATAATTAAGATTTCTTTGCCACCCCAGACTGGTTGCTGGCCCTTGCACCCCTATGAAATAATCCGCCACACACAAGTCTGAAAGACTAATTAATTTATTTTTTTATTTTTAAACATAGCTTCCAAATTACTGTTTAAGTCAAGTCATTTTCATTTATATAGCGCTTTTAACAATGTAGATTGTCTCAAAGCAGCTTTACAGAGATAAATGTATAATTTAACGTAAGATTGTTTTGGCTTTATAGCG
Source organism: Rutilus rutilus (assembly GCF_951802725.1). NCBI lineage: Eukaryota > Metazoa > Chordata > Actinopteri > Cypriniformes > Leuciscidae > Rutilus > Rutilus rutilus. Next base: position 65,782,071 of record NC_140209.1, read on the forward strand.
GTTCTTTAATAAAGTTATTTTCCAGCTAAAGTTAGTTTTGATTGATTCGCTTCCGTCGCAACGATCATTTGTTTTTAAATTAGGGCCGCCAAGACGACACCATTCTCTCTACACAGACTTTAAACGCGAACCTGTGAGAAACGCTGATGGCGTTCAGATGCGCATTAAGAACGGGTTCTATAGTTATGTGCGTTTGAATATATGTGTGCAGGTTTGGAATTCCCTACAAACCAAACCTAAACAAATTACTGGTGTTTCCTTATAGTTTTGATTTCGAATTTTATTTTATTTTATCAATTCGGGGTAGATACGCAAATTGAGTTTTCCCGACGACGCGTTATCTGTAGAGTGGGAAAGGGATCCTCCATAGGGAGAGACTAGTTGGCACTTCAGCACTGCGTTGACACCGGGTCCAGGCGAAGGTCCTTCATCAGATCTGGAAACGGCCTGGATCCGGCAGGCTGCGGGAAAAACCTTGGGATAAACAAAGACACTAAAATTAGCGTAGATGCCATTCTTCTCATGATGTAACAAGTACATCAGGATTTATGGGAAGTGTTCCCGGTTCCAGCTGACCTAATCTATGCAGCCTAACATTGAATTATAGAAGTCTATAATGTATTATGTGAACGCTATGTCAAAGAGATGTGTCTTTAATCTAGATTTGAACTGACAGAGTGTGTCTGCTTCCCGGACAATGGTAGGAAGGCTGTTCCAAAGTTTTGGTGCTAAATAGGAGAAGGATCTACCGCCAGCAGTCGATTTTGATATTCTAGGTATTATCAACTGGCCGGAATTTTGAGATCGCAATAGACGTGAAGGACTATAATGCGTTAAGAGCTCGCTCAAGTACTGCGGAGCTAAACCATTTAGTGCTTTGTAAGTAATCAGCAATATTTTAAAATTGATGCGATGTTTAATAGGGAGCCAGTGCAGTTTTGACAGAACCGGGCTAATATGCTCATACTTCCTGGTTCTGGTAAGAACTCGAGCTGCTGCGTTTTGAACTAGCTGTAGTTTGTTTATTAAGCGTGCAGGGCAACAACCCAGTAGAGCATTACAATAATCTAGCCTTGAGGTCATGAACGCATGGACTAATTGTTCCGCATTTGTCAATGAGAGCATATGACGTAATTTAGATATATTTTTAAGATGGAAAAATGCGGTTTTACAGATACTAGACACGTGACTTTCAAATGAAAGATTGGTATCAAAGAGCACACCCAGGTTCCTAACCGACGACGAAGACTTAACAGAGCAGCCATCAAGTGTTAGACAGTATTCTAGGTTATTACGTGAGGAAGTTTTTTGTCCAATAATTAGAATCTCTGTTTTTTCAGAATTTAGAAGTAGGAAATTACGAGTCATCCAATTTTTTATATCAGCTATGCATTCTGTTAATTTAGTGAATTGGTAAGTTTCGTTAGGTTTTGAAGAAATATAGAGCTGAGTATCGTCGGCATAACAGTGGAAGCTAATTCCATGCTTCCTAATGATATCTCCTAATGGCAGCATGTACAGAGTGAACAGCAGCGGTCCTAGTACTGAGCCCTGTGGTACGCCATACTGAACTTGTGATTGATAAGACATCTCTTCATTTACTGCTACAAACTGATAACGGTCAGATAAGTATGATTTAAACCATGCTAGTGCAATTCCACTAATGCCAACATAGTTTTCTAGTCTATTTAAAAGAATGTTGTGGTCAATGGTGTCAAACGCAGCACTAAGATCGAGTAACACTAATAGAGAGACACAACCACGATCGGATGATAAGAGCAAATCATTTGTTTAATATCGTGACCATTGTAATCACGGTCAATTTTGAAATTGGGTAATCTCAGCATCACTAATTGCAGTCAATCAGAAGTCCTTGTAAAGATAATTGAGGGGTTGAAGAGCCGTGTTGTTTATTGTAGTGTATATTCTCTAAAAATGAAGCACACTGACATGAACACTTACTGTTGTTGTAGATTATCTCAGTGTTTGGTGACAGAAGAAGGTTGTGCTGCTCTGGCTTCAGCTCTGAGTTCAAACCCTTCACACCTGAGAGAGCTGGATCTGAGCTACAATCACCCAGGAGAATCAGGACTGAAGCTGCTCTCTGAAGCTATGAACCATCCAGACTGCACACTGGACAAACTCAAGTAAGTGGACCAGTAAGAATCATCCTGGCTGGTGTGTATGTGAGACTGAGAGTTTTTAATAGTTTTTGAACACTGAAGGGGTCCCAGTGTGTTAAAAAGTGACACCAAGCAGTCCTGACAAAGCGTTCAGACGAGTTGTTAGTGAGAATATGTTGAGAAAATAATGTATAGACTCTGATACTATAGAAGCTGTAGAAACCTCACAAAGACATAGTACTGGAACTTCCTCCTTCATTTCCCAACATACTCTTTAAAGGTCCCGTATTATGCCCCTTTTCACAAGATGTAAAATAAGTCTTTGATGTCCCCAGAGTGTGTATGTGAAGTTTTAACAGATCATTTTTTACAGCATGTTTAAATTGTCATTTTTTTGGGGCTCAGAAAAACGCGCTGTTTTAGTGTGTGCCCTTTAAATGCAAATAAGCTGCTGCTGCACGACATTTCGACCCGGAGTCGGACAATAATGCCCACAGAGTCAGAGTGCTGTATGGAGATGGAACAGGTATAGTTTAGTAGTTTAATTACGGTTATAACGTATTTGTCATCTGCTTGTATGTATCCATTATTAATAGCCTACAAGTCTGCTGTTTCGGACCAGGTCCGAATGATGATCAAAAATATACGGATGAGTTTAAAGGTCCCGTTCTTCATGATCCCATGTTTCAAACTTTAGTTAGTGTGTAATGTTGCTGTTAGAGCATAAACAATTTCTGTAAAATGATAAAGCTCAAAGTTCAATGCCAAGAGAGATATTTTATTTAACAGAAGTCACCTACATCGAACAGCCGATTTGGACTACATCCCTCTATTTCCTTCTTTAATGACGTCACTAGAACAGTTTTTGGACTAACCTCCGCCCACAGGAATACACAAAAAAAGGGGGCGTGGTCTTGTTGCGCTCCCACGGGCACGGATAAGAGGAAGAGAGTGTGAGAGTTTGTAGAGTGTGTTTGTCGCCATGTCATCGAGACGCTGTTATTTTCATCCCGGAGTCAAATCACCTTTGTTTGGCCTTCCCTGAGCGCTTGCATCTCCACGTTATGGTAAGAGGCGTGACCTTTCCGGGCAACGTGCGCTAAGCTGCTGTCGAATCACAACGTACAGGAACCGCTGGCATAATCAGAACTCGTTACGTATTTCTGAAGGAGGGACTTCATAGAACAAGGATGTCATCAGCCTGTTTTTATGAAACAAGTGAAAACAGCGGTATACAGATAAGTAAATTGTGTGAAAAATACAGTTTTTTTACACGCGAAACATGAACACATGTTATATTGCACACTGTAAACACAATCAAAGCTTCAAAAACACACAAAAAACGGGACCTTTAATAAAGTTTATTGTACATCACACAAAAGATGAAGCGTCAGTTTTACTTCAGAAAATCATCGTAAGAGCTGAGTAAACACAGTAAGTTATAAGAAGTGCACAAGTACATAAACGAATTTCGGTAGAGTTGAGGGAGCATTTTCTTTAAAAACTAAATAATTCCACCTCGTCTTCAGTGGCTGCCTCAGATTTCGGGAGTAAATAGAGAGAGCTATGTGGATTAATACATCCAGCCACACAACACCTACAACGCTTGGGAGACATTCTCGTCAGTGCAGCAGCTGTGAACTCGATCAGGGCAGGTCTATGTTGAAACGGCAGTGTCTGTCAACACTCGTGGGCGGGGCCTGTGCTTAGTGACGTCACTAAAACAGCATTCTGAAAACAGGTTGTTGGGAGACACTGCTGATGATTTATGGGGATTAATAAAAAAGGAGTGAGTGGATTTTTATCACTATTGGCTGGTTGTGTACACACACTGCCAACACACTGTCCAAACAGCATGCAAAAGTGAATTTTGCATAATAGGGGACCTTTAAGAGACCTCCATCTTACACCGATCACCCAAACAGATAACCTTCTCGAACATGTCTGTGAACCCATTTATGACAAGTCGGTACTAATTTTTTTTTAACCCTCTGAGGTCGACAAACGCGCCGGCGCGTTTTGGTGGATTTTTTTCACATAGCAGCAACATAGACTTAAAAAAATCCGTCATTTATGGTCATATAAATAAAATAAATACATGATTATAAACTATAGAGGGTCTTCTTTTTTTGTGTACACTCACATTAACATCAAAACCTTGTTTTTATTTTTAAATAAATAAAATAAACAGGGTGCGCTTTCAGCTCACTCTGTCTCCGCAAAAATCTTTCTGAAACACGTCTGGAAAATGAACTGAAACTCAGCTAATACTTATCACACAACCATGAAACATGCGTCTAAAGAAAGCTTTAAATTTCTACTTTTAAATAAAACAATTCTCATTCAAAACAAATATTCTCCTGCAAAGTAATCTGTATGAAACTAAAGAGAAGTACAGTTTCTCCCATCTCATCTAATTATCAGTAATGAGTTTACACCCACTCGCAGAGCGCGCTATTCATAAGATAATGTGCTAGGCGATCTATGCAAAAAGGTAAACGCCCCCTGAAATGCCTTGAAACCAGCAAGTTTCATTCATTCACTTTCCTGCACCGTTGGCATTTTTAAAAATGATTTTTTTTTTTTTTTAAATGACATTTTACAAACCTACGTTTTGCGCATGTGCTCCTGCACGCACTCTTTCAGTCACAACACAGCAATCAGAGGAGGACGCGCTGAAAACTGTAATGCTGTTCTCTTCCTTCATAACTCGTACTGAGAAGGTTTGAGTTGCAGAGGAATTTGTGACTGTTTCACCTGTTCAACCACATCAAAGTTTCGTAATTAGTAAGTCCGTGCTTTTTCTCTTTTTTTCTTATGTGCTGAAGGGCCGCTGTGCCTTGGTGAAACGGTGTTTGTACGTGAAGAGCTCTTTTCCAAAAGGCCATAAACCTAAAAAAGCTGCCTCAAAGAACCAGCAAAAGTAATGATTATGAATATGTAAAATATTGCAATGACATTTTAATTGTTTATTAATTTCTGTGTCGGCTGATAGACTATAATGACTCGCGATCTTCGCAGTAGGCTAGTGAACGCACCGGAGAAATGCACATTTATTAGGCTACATAGTTTTATTTTGTTTTGGATGGTTTTGTTTAGAACCAGCTTTCTGTAAATATATTTCACATTTTTTAGGCCTGTGAGGCGAGTAGGCTACGGTTCGGTTCAAGATGAAATAATCTCCAGTTCAAGCACCTTATGTTGTGATTGCTAGCCTATATTTACTTTTATGTATTAAATCCAGGAAATTGGTTAATGAAAAATTTATTAAAATTAAGATACAATTAATACAAAATGAAGTTTTAAAGAAAGGCTTTGTGCTTTCTGTTTTTAGGTCTCTGTGAAAGTTTGAAAGTCTTTTAGTGCCGCTTTCAAAGCGCTCGCGGCCATAAAGGAGAACTGTCATGTAATATTGTTTTTTTCCTCAAATGCAAACACGAAAAATAAAAGACAAAAGACTTTTTTAAAAAGACAAACCATCAATTTTCAGCAAAAACTGCTGAAAAAAGCTGAATCGTCAGCCGCTCCCATTCAGAAAAAAAAAACACTGTGCTGTCGTCATGACAGCGCTTCAAAAAACAACCCTCAGGGCTTTAGCTCAAAAATGTGCAGATTTGGAGAAATATTGATAGATTCTCATAGATTTACATCATATTTCTATAGACAGGAATAATATTTACTGAATTTATACCCAAATGCGTCGATATAATCATTATGAGCGCTTCATACTCTGATCTATTGTGTTTTCAATCCATACCAGCAGCCTGAGGGCGCTATATGCACAATAATAGTCCATTTATGGAACATGAAGAACCATAATCATGTGACATTCCAGAAAAAAAAAAATTGTGATGCTTCCAACTGTTCCGACTGTGAACCAATTTGGTAGAATATATATATATATATATATATATATATATATATATATATATATATATATATGAAGAGTTCAGATGCTTCTGAATGCCATCTGAAATTTTCTTCTAGAATGATCATTTTTATCAAGCTCGTATATTTAAGTTCAGTAATTTCACTTAAATGACAATTAATAGGTAATCTTCATTGCCATTTGAGTGAAATTATTGAATTTAAATATACAAACTTGATAAAAATGATCATTCTAGAAGAAAATTTCAGATGGCATTTAGAGGCTTTTGCATCTGAACTATATATATATATATATATATATATATATATATATATATATTGCTCTTGCATTCTTTCTTGTGGCTAGGTGACACACCTGAATGAATGGCTCTTTAAGTATGCAGCTCATTATGCGGGGGCATTGTCTCCTCAGGTGTGAACCACTTAATATGCATGATCGTTGACGCTCATTATGCATATTGCCTTTCCAAACAGAATGTGTTTTAAAAAATGTAAATCAATGTATTGTTTTATGAGAATGATTAGGCAGGATGATTTTCACATCATTTTGAAGAAAAAACTCTAGGCGACGACATCCATTAGTCAAAAGCCTTGTGGACACATATTTAGTATGTGTTTTGTGGCCTTATTTTAGAAACTTTCATTTTTATTTTTTCCAATAACCGCGCATAAACATTATTCTCTTAAAATTTCAAACATATAAATACATGTTTTTTCACATATTATGGAGTGAATTTACACCTTTGCCATTAACATGTTTATAAATAACTGAAAAAAGGACAAATGTAAGGGCATGTCAGAACATCTCAAGGACCCCAAAAACACCTCAGACCCCAGAGGGTTAAACGTCACGGTACCAGGTTTTCTCAAACCCGGTACTTGATGCGCGTGCATGCCCGAAGCGCGTGCAGTTGCGTCCTCTTCATAAAAGTGCTGAGACATGGCGACCGGCACTGCTGCTGATGTTTTTGCGCGTGCAGATACGTTATTTCAAATGCCGCGCGGCAAGCTCGTTTTTCCATGCGCACTTTTGTTCATGGGTGCATAGCAACGACAGACACCACAAGCGCTTGTGGAAAGGAGAAAGCGGTGCGAACTGCGCTCTCCATGATGACGAGGAAGTATCAGCAAAGAATTAATTGATTTCTAGCCCTTGCATTAGCTTTACTACTAGATATATTTATGGAGATGAGAAATATAAAGCCGTCATTAATATCAGTCCGTCAGAAAAGCAGTTCTAGGCTAATTCTTGGCTGGATAACTCTTAGCCGGTTTAAAAAGCCCTTTTAAAATTAAATATGAATGCAGTTTTGGATTAAATGAAAGTATAGTCAAGTCAAATAAAGCAAGTTTTATCTCCTGTATAGTTTGGTAACGCTACAATAAGATACCATTCATTAACATCACTTAATGCGTTGTCTAACATAACACATTGAGTGAACATATTTTTACAAAATTAATTAATGTTTGTGAATGTTATTTAATACAAACACTTGATTGGTCATGTTTGTCCACTTCATTCATTGTGCATTAAATAATGTTAACAGAAATAATGTTAACTTTTGATTTTAAAAACTATTGTTTATTGTTAGGTCATTTTATCTAATGTTATCTAACAAATGGAATCTTCTTGTAAATTGTTTTTAATACTACAGTTTCCATCTTTGTAACTGTGATATACACTTTAATATAATTATGTAAATTTAATCTAAATTAAGCTTTGGTACCAAAATTGGTACCGAGAACCGTGGATTTTCACTGGTATTGGTACCGAATACTGAAATTTTGGTACAACACTACACGGCGCGTGTGTGAGAGAGGTTATTTTATATATATATATATATTTTATATATGTTTAAAACTTTATTTCACAGTCAATTTACAAAAAAATTAATTACAAAAATTCAATCCCACATAAAAGTACAGAGAAAATGTTATTATAACAGCACTGCATTTCAAAAGCGCGCTTTCTCTGGCTGAATTCTGACTGAAACTCAAGAATTATCCCATCATAAACAACAAAGTGTCAGGGTTCTGTCACTTCTGTCTAGTTCAATTATTGGTTTTGTGACAGAGCTCTGACACTCTCGGTTTTGTCTCTTGTTTGTCTGAGTGCACGGTTACGAGCGTGCTCGAGCTGTGCACTATGGCAAGCCAAAGTATTCATAAACGCCTGGTCAGGCGTCTGATTGCACACTGACACGTCAAAAGCGTGCGTTTCGACAGCCAAACGCGCAATTTGCCATTAAAGCATGCGTTCTTAACGTGCACTTTGTGGTCATGGATCAAAACGCGCGTGTTCGACGTGTGATCTGCTATTTAAAACGCACGTTCTCGACGTGCGCTTTGGGGTCACCGAAAACACACGTTTTTGACGTGCGTTTATCGTAACAAAAATGGGCGTCGAAAACGTGTGTTTTGAGTTGGACAAAATGCACGTTATGAACGTGTAAACAGGTAAACCAAACAGGCAGTGCAAACGTGTGTAAAGTGTCCAAACAGGCGAAAAGAACGTGCTCGTTCCCTATAGTGTTCTCGAAATCGCACGTCGAAGGCGTCATTGCTCGAGTCTGTCATGCTTTTGTCCCTGTATGTCGTTTAGGACTCTTGTATTATCATTAAACCCAAGCAAAACAGCATGGAATTGTCGATGGCAAATTTGACAGAGGAGAGGATTATAATTGGTGAGTTATTATAATCCAATAGTTATCATTTCGGTAAAAAAAAAAAAGAAGAAGAAAGAGAAAACAGACAGTTTTTTAGTTCAGTACCTCGGACAGTCCCCTAATCCCTTCGTTCGAGACACATCTCGCAAATTTGCCAGTTGTAATTTCGGTAACAATTTACCAAAAGGTTTCATACATTATTTAACTACATTAGTTCACATGAACTAATAATTAACTGCACTTCTACATCATTTATTGATCTTTTTTATTGACTAATAATTATTAAAATCAAAAGTTGCATTTGTTTACATTACTTAATGCACTGCGAACTATCAGAGTACTAAAAGGGTACACATCTCAGATAAGTAAAGAAGTTAAATAAAATTGTTAAAGTAAAGTTTTAAAAAGTTATGAAGTTTAAGTTTTAGAATTTTTTTTTTACCTAAATGATAACTATTGGATTATAATAACTCACCAATTATAATCCTCTCCTCTGTCAAATTTTCAAAAACGTGAGTTTTTGGTGACCCCAAAGCGCACTTCGAGAACGTGCATTTTAAATGGATCACACGTCCTGAGGCGCGTTTTCCTTGACCACAAGGCACACATTAAGAACGCACACTTTTATGGCAAATCGCGCATCAGGGACGCGCGTTGGGCTGTCGAAACGCACGCTTTTGACGTGTCAGTGTGCAATCAGACGCCTGACCAGGCGTTTATGAATACTTTGGCTTGCCATAGATATATGCGCCTGCCACTCGACCCGTCACGGATATATGCGCCTGCCACTCGACCCGTCACGGATATATGCGCCTGCCACGGGACCTTACACAATATATAAGGTGTTTTTTTAAACAAAATGCAGCGCGGATCCCCTGTAGCCAGCGGGAGCCAGAACGGTACGCACAATAGGTCAATATTCACCCAATATTCAACATTAACTAAACGCTTTTCACCTGCCTTACAGCTACTACCAGGCACTCCGACTGATGCATATGATCAAATAGACTGTTACGACCTCTCATAAAAATTATCAGCTCTAAGAGAAGAGATCTACGTAACATAAACAAGAACGAGTAAATGGCGAAATCGCTCAAATCTATTTATTCACTCACAACAGACGTCACAATAATAACGAACATACCAACCAGGGATCGAAATTAAACAAAACAGACAACAACTAACTGTAGTATATAGTTCCGCGCACATATGCTAAGGTTAAATAGTGCCCGCTTAGAGGCAGAGGGATTGTTTGGATGAGATATGGTTGTTGTTGTTGTAGCCTGTTGTCAGCGCAGCTGCGGCTATTAAAAGAGCAAACAACTTACCTGGTGTCATCCTTCCACTCGCCACGACGCACGTTATAAATGGTTACTAAAAGAAACTATTACATGGTGTCAGAAGCTGGTCCAGTGCGCCGATTTTTTATTTTATTTTGCCGAAGTTAGACACGGACTTTTGCTAAAGGCTAAGCTAGCGTGAGCGAGCAGGCAGCTACGCTCGAGTGCGGAAAAGAGATGGAACAGTTCAAACTACCATCCCCGCTGGTGCTAACAGGCAATATAAGCGAAAACTGGAGAAGATGGGAACAACGCTTTCAAATATACATGACTGCAAGTGGTGCTGATGGAAAAGAAGCTAAAGTACAGGTAGCTATCTTACTGCATGCACTCGGAGAAGACGCTCTCGAGGTATACAACACTCTAGACGTTGTACAAGCGGATGAAGCAGAGCTAACAGTGGATGATATTTTATATGCATTTAAAGCATATTGTCAGCCAAAGAAAAGGTCAGTCACCATTGAGAAAAAATGTGACTGAGTTGAGACAGAAAAGCAAGGACTGTGAATTTGGTGCGTCAGAAAATGACATGATCAGAGACAAGATTGTGTTCAGTTTGAATGATCCACGGCTCAAAGAAAGGCTGTTAAGAGAGTCAGATCTCACGCTGGAGAGAGCGATCGACATCTGCAGAGGAGAGGAGACTGCCAAAGCACAAATACAAGCAATGAGTACTACAACACAAGAAAGAACAATACATGCAGTGAACAAGACCAAAGGTAAAGACAACCAACAATGGAAACAGGGACGGAAACTACAAGTCCAGAGTGACAGCAGGAAAATAAAGGATCAAGTGTGCAGGAAATGTGGAAAGTCACATCAACCAAGGCTTTGCCCAGCATTTGGAGTCTCGTGCCGAAAGTGCGGTAAGCTCAATCATTACGCAAAGATGTGTGAGACTACAAAAGCAACACATAAGATGAAAATGCATGATTTGAGCTCAGAAATAGACACACTTTTCATTGGGACAGTGAACATTGACCAAATAAGCACTAAAAGAGACAATTCATGGTATGCAGACATAGATGCTGGAGACATGTCTGTTAAGTTTAAGTTAGACACAGGAGCAGAAACAAATGTACTACCGCAGGCTGTGTACAAAACATTGAAGAGAAAAGCCAGGCGTGAAAAACGAATAAACTTGCAACTAAAACTGACAAAGACTGTGTTGGTGGCGTACGGTGGTGTTAAGCTGAAACCAGAAGGGACAATCTCACTGGAGTGCTCCAATGCCCAAACCAAATCCAACCTGCTGTTCTATGTGTCAAACCACTCAGACACAGCCATCCTAGGCAAGGATGCATGTAAAGCGTTAGGTCTGATAAAAAGGATGGACATTGACACGCTCGCAGTCAAGTTCTCAACTACAAAAGAGGAGCTGCTAAAGCAACATGCGAGTGTCTTTGAAGGACTTTCAACACGCCATGGGGGTGCTATAGGTTTAAGCGCCTACCATTTGGGATCAAGTCGGCGAGTGAAGTTTTTCAGCAACGCAACTGCGAGACATTTGGGGACATCACGGGTGTTCACATAATTGCTGATGACATGATTATCGCTGCATCCACAGAAAAGGAACACGACTGCAAATACTGCAAAAAGTGATGACTAGAGCAAAGGAGGCTAACGTCAAATTCAACAAAGAGAAGATCCAATACAAGGTGAACAGTGTCATGTTGTGACCTCAGAGGGTTTTAAAGTAGACGATGCAAAAGTTAAGGCAATAATTGACATGCCATCACCCACAGACAGACCTGCTCTGCAACGCATGCTTGGGATGATCAAGTATCTCTCATGGTACATACCTGGAGAAGCGACACCACAGCGCCACTGAGACAACTGCTGAGAAAGGACAGTGTTTGGCAATGGCAACACGAACATGAGGAAGCTGTAAAGAGTCTAAAAAATGCGCTTGTAACAGCCCCTGTTCTCAAATTCTTTGACCCAAAGAAAAATGTCGTGATACAAGCAGATGCATCCAAGGACGGTTTAGGCGCATGTCTAATGAAAGATGGACATCCCTCTGTTACTGTTACTGATCGCAGACACACTCTCACGAGCAATTACACAGGAGCAACAGAGACAGTGTGACATTTTTGACGAAAAAGTGATCTATGCTCTTGAGCCAACAGAGACCCTAAGCCCAGAGACTCTGGTACAGTTAAAGTTTGAGACACAAAACGACGACATATTGCAAACGTTGCTGGACATTCACAGGCAGGGCTGGCCACATCACAGAAAACAAGTCGACAAAAAGGTGATACAGTACTGGCCTATTAGGCACTCAGTGTCAATAAGAGAAGGAATAATGTTTGCAGGAGACAGAATTATTCTACCGAGTAAAATGAGGTCAGACATGTTACAGAGGCTGCATGAGCTTGGCCAGAGTACACTGGTATTGGCCAGGTATGACAAGAGACATTGAAAAAATGGTTGAGGAATGTGCAACTTGCCAGCAGTTCCAACCTCGCCACCAGAGGGAGCTGATGATCTCTCATGAAATCCCAGAGCTTCCTTGGCTGAAAGTAGGAGCTGACATATTTGAAATCAGTGGTCAGTCATTTCTTCTGGTTGTCGATTATTTCTACAAATACCCGGAAGTACTAAACATTAGAGACAAGACGGCACACACAGTCATTAATAAGATGAAATCGGTATTTACCAGAGTGGGTATACCTAAAGAGATTGTGTGTGACCATGTGCCTTTTGCAAGCCAAGAAATGAGAATGTTTGCCACAGCATGGGGAATTAAGCTCACTCACTCCAGCCCAGGTTATGCGCAGTCAAATGGCCTGGCCGAGAGAACAGTGAAGACTGTTAAGTACCTGTTAAAGAAGGCCAAACAAACCAACACTGACCCATTTCTGGCACCTCTAACTCTCAGGAACACACCTGTCACAGGTATGGGCTATTCTCCAGTACAACTGCTTATGGGCAGGGTCCTGAGAAGCACTTTACCCAGCTCAAGCACAGTGCTGCAACCTGCAGTACCAGCTAACGCACATTCTACTCTTCAGGACCTCCAGCGAAGACAGCACGCTTATTACAACAGAGGCACAAAGAAACTTCCGGTGCTGCCGACTGGTGGGAAACAGTAGATATGCAATGGTATGTTCAGTTTAAGTTTAATGTATCCCTGATTGATACCTATTGAAATATTCTTTCAGCTAAGCTGCATTTTACATCTTCTCTGCTAAAGATAAACTTTTGTTTTGTTTATTATAAGAAAGGAGGATGTAGTATGTAGTGCTGCGCACATATGCTAAGGTTAAATAGTGCCCGCTTAGAGGCGGAGGGATTGTTTGGATGTGATATGGTTGTTGTTGTAGCCTGTTGTCAGCGCAGCTGCGGCTATTAAAAGAGCAAACAACTTACCTGGTGTCATCCTTTCACTCACCACGACGCACGTTATAAATGGTTACTAAAAGAAACTTACACTAACAAAAAAATAAAATAAAAATACAGATATAAAGACACTTGTTTGCTGGCTAGACCACAAGATCTGTCGTCGCTGTTCTTTTTTTTCTTTTATAAATATAGGATTTGTATTAAATATATATTCATTGAGTCGAATCAAAATCTAATTTAGAATCGAAATCGAATCGAATTGAGAGCTTGCGAATCGAAATCGAATCGAATTGTAACATCTGAATCAATACCCAGCCCTATTAGACATGCATCCCGCGTTTACTTCTACTTTTATGTAGCCTACCCATTTGATATTGTCACATTCACCATCTGTCATCGTCTTGTCATCACTACAGTTCCCAGAATCCTCCTTGTTTCCACACCTGAGCTCACTCCCTCAATTACCCACCTGTTCATCATCATCATTTGCATCACCTGTCTTGTGTTCATCTGTCTGTGTATTTAAGTTCTCCCTGTTCACTCTTCTGTTGTCGGTCAATGTTTGTGTTTGTGTTAGCACTCTGTGCACGCACACTGTTTCGATTATGCTTCAGTTTAAATAAATATTGAGTATTTTGGATCTTTGCCTGGAACTTCATCTTCTTCTACCTTGAGATGTTACAGATTGACCGACCAAAAAAGAGTCAGCATGGGAATTCATCTCACCCCGTTTAACCCAGCTCACTCACTACTCACCACTTTTCAAGACGGACTTTCAATTGAGAATTACATCGCCGATTTCCTGGAACTCACTGCTGGGGTAAGCTGGTCAGATAAGGTCTTTAAATCTGTCTTTTGGTTGGGCTTAGACGATCATCTGCACCAGCAAGCCCCAGCAGCAGCTTTTCCAGGAACCTTCGCCGGTTACCTTGATCACGTGTTGTGGTTGAGTGGGTCAGCCCTCACCGTTGGTGAGGCTGAAGATGACATCACCACTCAACCACACACACCAGCCATCTTCACCACGCCACCCATCATTATCCGGAATTCAGTCACCAGCACTAGCGAGTCTGCACTTCACGCCAGTCCAGCCGAGCCCGCACTTCACTTAAGAGCTGCCGAGACCAAGGCAGTATAAGTCGTGCCCGCCGCCTCTGAGACTGTGAGCGTCATGCCCGCCGCGCCTGTGACAGTGAGCATCGCTGCCCAGCACAGAGACCTCATCGCTGCCCAGCACAGAGACCTCATCGCTGCTGGTCCTGCCCAGCTCAAAGCCCTCTTCGCCGCTGGTCCTGCCCAGCTCAAAGCCCTCTTCATCGCTGGTCAAGTCAAGTCAAGTCACCTTTATTTATATAGCGCTTTTTACAATACAGATTGTATCAAAGCAGCTTCACATTGATAATATAGAAGGTTTGTTTCTAGAAGAAAATTGCATCATTGTCCATCCTAAATAGGCAGATCAATAATATCGTTGAATATTAAATGTCCCCAACTAAGCAAGCCAAAAGCCAAGGCAACAGTGGCAAGGAACCAAAACTCCATCAGGTGACAGAATGGAGAAAAAAACCTTGGGAGAACCCAGGCTCAGTCGGGGGCCAGTTCTCCTCTGGCCAACGAGCGAACAGTGTATGATTATGATCCAGGCAGCGTTACAGGTCAGAAGTCAGATTGGTCGTGTCGATGAGGCCTTCACAGGGCTGATGAGGCTGGCACTTCAGGGATGCGTCGTGGATGGGTCCACGTGCAGATCCACCATCTAATCTGGATACGGCCGGGGTCCACCTCACTTCAGTAAACGGAGAGATTGGTTGACACTTCAGTACTGCGTTGTCATCGCGTCCAGGCGCAGGTCCTTCATCTGATCTGGATTCGGCGGACTGCGGTAAACCTTGGTATAAGCAGAGAGACTAAAATTAACGTAGACGCCATTCTTCTTATGATGTACCGAGTACATCAGGATTTATGGGAAGTGTTCCTGGTTCCGGCTGGCCTAATCTATGCAGCCTAATATGGAAATATAGAAGTCTATAGTGTGTTATGTGTATGCTAGGTCAAAGACATGTGTTTTTAGTCTAGCTTTGAACTGACAGAGTGTGTCTGCTTCCCGGACAATGGTAGGAAGACTGTTTCAGAGTTGTGGTGCTAAATAGGAAAAGGATCTACCGCCAGCAGTCGATTTTGATATTCTAGGTATTATCAACTGGCCCGAATTTTGAGATCGCAATAGACGTGAAGGACTATAATGCGTTAAGAGCTCGCTCAAGTACTGCGGAGCTAAACCATTTAGTGCTTTGTAAGTAATCAGCAATATTTTAAAATGTATACGATGTTTAATAGGGAGCCAGTGCAGTGTTGACAGAACTGGGCTAATATGGTCATACTTCCTGGTTCTGGTAAGAACTCGAGCTGCTGCGTTTTGGACCAGCTGTAGTTTGTTTATTAAGCGTGCAGGGCAACCACCCAGTAGAGCATTACAATAATCTAGCCTTGAGGTCATGAACGCATGAACTAATTGTTCCGCATTTGTCAATGAGAGCATATGGCGTAATTTAGATATATTTTTAAGATGGAAAAATGCAGTTTTACAGATACTAGACACGTGACTTTCAAATGATAGATTGGTATCAAAGAGCACACCCAGGTTCCTAACCGACGACGAAGACTTAACAGAGCAGCCATCAAGTGTTAGACAGTATTCTAGGTTATTACGTGAGGACGTTTTTTGTCCAATAATTAGAATCTCTGTTTTTTCAGAATTTAGTAGTAGGAAATTACTAGTCATCCAATTTTTTATATCAGCTATGCAGTCCGTTAATTTTGTGAATTGGTAAGTTTCGTTAGGTTTTGAAGAAATATAGAGCTGAGTATCGTCGGCATAACAGTGAAAGCTAATTCCATGTTTCCTAATGATATCTCCTAAGGGTAGCATGTACAGAGTGAACAGCAACGGTCCTAGTACTGAGCCTTGTGGTACGCCATACTGAACTTGTGATCGATAAGACATCTCTTCATTTACTGCTACAAACTGATAACGGTCAGATAAATATGATTTAAACCATGCTAGTGCAATTCCACTAATGCCAACATAGTTTGAGTCTATTTAAAAGAATGTTGTGGTCGATAGTGTCAAATGCAGCACTAAGATCGAGTAACACTAATAGAGAGATACAACCACGATCAGATGATAAGAGTAAATCATTTGTGACTCTAATGAGAGCTGTCTCGGTACTATGGTACGGTATAAATCCGGACTGAAAATCCTCGCAGATATCATTTCTTTCTAAAAAGGAACACAGTTGTAAGGATACCGCCTTTTCTAGTATCTTTGACAGAAAGGGTAGATTCGAGATCGGCCTGTAATTGACTAATTCTGTAGGATCAAGTTGCGTTTTTTTTTTTAACAAGCGGTTTAGTCATAGCCAGCTTAAAGGTTTTCGGTACATATCCTAGTGACAAAGATGAATTAATTATATTAAGAAGAGGATCTGTGACCTCTGGAAGCATCTCTTTCAGTAGCTTAGTCGGTATAGGGTCTAACATACATGTTGTCGATTTAGATGATTTAACGAGTTTAGTAAATTCTTCATCTCCTATAGCAACAAATGAATAAAAATTTTCCTCAGGGAGACTACAATGCACTGCCTGATGCGATTCTGTAGTTGACGGTTGCATAGTTATAATTTTCTTTCTGATATTATCAATCTTATAGGTAAAGAAGTTCATAAAGTCATTACTGCTGTGCTGCTTGGAAACTTATAGGGTTGAGGATTTATTTTTCGTTAGTTTAGCCACTGTTTCAAATAAATACCTAGGATTATATTTATTTTCTTCTAATAGGTTTGAAAAATAAGCAGATCTAGCAGCTTTTAAGGCCTCTCTGTACGTAATCGAGCTCTCTTTCCATGAAATGCGAAATACCTCTAGTTTTGTTTTCTTCCAGTTGCGCTCCATTTTTCTGGCTGCTCTCTTAAGGGCCCGAGTGTGCTCGTTGTACCACGGCGTTGGACTATTTTCTTTAATCTTCTTTAACCGCAAAGGAGCAACTGTGTCTAAAGTGCTGGAAAAGAGAGAGTTAAAAGTTTCTGTCACAATATCTAGTTCTTCTAAGCTATCTGGGATGCTGAGATGATGAAACTGATCAGAAAGATTATTAATAAAGCAATCTTTAGTGGCAGAAGTGATAGGTCTAACATATGATCTGAGATGTCATCGCTCTGCTGCAGAATTTCAACGGCATCAACATCCATTCCGTGTGATAATATTAGATCTAGAGTATGATTACAACGATGAGTAGGTCCTGACACGTGTTGTCTAACTCCAATTGAGTTCAGAATGTCTTTAAATGCCAAACCCAATGCATCTTTTTCGTTATCTACATGTATATTAAAATCACCAACAATTAGGACTTTATCTGCAGCCAATACTAACTCTGACAGAAAATCAGCAAATTCTTTGATAAAGTCTGTATGGTGCCCTGGTGGCCTGTATACAGTAGCCAGCACAAATGTTAAACGTGATTTATCATTTTCACTAGTGTTACATTAAGCAACAACACTTCAAAAGAATTATATTTAAAACATGACTTCTCAGAAATTCTGAAGATATTACTATAAATTACAGCAACACCTCCCCCTTTGCCTTTCAGACGAGGTTCATGTTTATAACAGTAATCTTGCGGGGTGGACTCATTTAAAGTAATATAATTGTCTGGTTTTAGCCAGATTTCTGTCAAACACAGCACATCTAGGTTATAGTCTGTTATCATATCATTAACAATGAGTGCTTTTGAAGTAAGGGATCGAATATTCAGCAATCCAAGCTTTATCATTTGTTCATCCGCATTATATCTGTTTTTTATTTGTTGAACATCAATTAAATTTTTACCCTTGAATGGGTTTAGGTTTTTTTTGTATTTCCAAATTCGGGGAACAGACACAGTCTCTATATGATGATAACTAGGTGAAAGAGGCTCTATGTGATGGGATTTATCTGACCTTGGTTCAGGACTCTATACCGGGGAGCCTCCCCAAGAAAATTTTGGGGGGAGGGGGGGGGGCAGTACACCTCCAGACTAGGCCGATCCGCCAGGACCGCCAGAGGGGTGGTCTCCTGTTCCGCCCTGGACGTCCGAGGGTCCATCATCTCCGCCATGGCCGCCCGAAGGGTCTTCACCGCCATGGTCACCTCCTCAGCCTGCTTCGCCATGGCCACCTCCTCAGTCTGCATCGCTATGGCCGCCTGAAGGGTCGTCCCCACCTGGACCGCCCGAGGGGTGGTCTCCTACTCCGCCATGGCCCCCTGACTAGTCTGCTCCGCCTTGGTCGTCTGGACCATCCTGGAGTCCGTCCTTCTTCACCTGGTTCACCTCCCCGTCACGGACTCCAGGATGCCCTCCCCCCCTCCCGTGTTCTGTCTTGGACGGCGCGGGTCGCGCCTAGCGGGAGGGGGGAGTAATGTCACATTCACCATCTGTCGTCGTCTTGTCATTACTACAGTTCCCAGAATCCTCCTTGTTTCCACACCTGAACTCACTCCCTCAATTACCCACCTGTTCATCATCATCATTTGCATCACCTGTCTTGTGTTCATCTGTCTGTGTATTTAAGTTCTCCCTGTTCACTCTTCTGTTGTCGGTCAATGTTTGTGTTTGTGTTAGCACTCTGTCTGTGCACGCACACTGTTTCGATTATGCTTCAGTTTAAATAAATATTGAGTATTTTGGATCTTTGCCTGGAACTTCATCTTCTTCTACCTTGAGACGTTACAGATATAGCCTACACCATACACCTTACTTTATATTCTTTCCGCCATTTAATCCGGAGCGTGATTCTTGACACCTACGCGTCGCGCCAGCCTCAAGATCTCTCACTGTTTAAATCTACCAGATCTCAATTTGATGCATATGTGCAAACAGACAGTGCAATCCTGCTCTTATTTGCCATCTTATCTTACATTTTATTCGCTCTTTTTGTCCATAATGGAGCGCGCGTCACATCATCTTAGCGTCGCGCCTGCCTCAAGATCTCTCACATACCAGACACTCCGAATAATGCACGCGTATAAACACACAGCAAAATACTGCTCTTATTTGCCATCTTATCTTATATTTATTCCTCGCGCCAGCCACAAAATCTCAAAAACTTGTGATCGATATTTTGATAAAGGTCTATGTAGAAATTACGGTTGTCAACCAAGTAATTAATGTCCTATAGCTCCCATCTTTCGCATTAGATGTTTGTGGCAAGTGCTAAATATTGCCATGTCCTCTCTTTTATTTTAATATTTTAGATTAATCATTAAAATGCTGTCAATTTAATTGGTAGAGTCACCGATTGGTAAAACCCCATGCACTCCGTGACTGGTCGAGTGACAGGCGTATATAACGGTGACCGGTCGAGTGGCAGGCGCATATAACAATGACTGTGTGTGTGTGTGTATGATATCATATGACAATAGTTTTTTTTCTCAAATTAAACGGTAAAATGCTCATGAAGTGACTCTCAGAGTGGCTCTGGAGATTAATTTCATCATGTCATATCGTGAGGCAGCAGAGACTGAAAACAGCGTGAGCGTCACTCGTGCTTCAGTGTGTGTGTGTGTGTGTGAGTGAGGTAAATGAAACCGTGTGTCTGCGCCATTCATTCACACAGAGACAAGCAGAACATGCAGGGGATGCAGGGTTAATATTTAAATAGTCTTTTTGCAGTTTAATATACACAGAGGTCAGGTTAAAAAGGTCAGAGAGAGAAGTAAAGCACCATGGTACAACAATAATACGCATGTTCTAAAGAGAGAAACCCGTAATTTAGAGCATAAATGAAAACAAACTAATTTAGAGGTCTATAGAATCGCATGGAAAGACAGTATGTCACGTTATAAAAAGGACCTAAAAGCGGCCAGGGCTGAGCACCTCCACAAACTAATAGAAAACAACCAAAACAATCCTAGTTTTTTATTTAACACCGTGGCTAGACTAACAAATAAACAGACGTTACCTGAACAAAATATTCTGTTACAGTTTAGTAGTAATGATTTTATGAAGTTCTTCACTGAGAAAATAGAAAGCATCAGAACCACAAGTGGTGTCCGCTCAACTGTGCTCTTTCTTGCAAGAAAATGACATCTATGAAAAGTTTCAGTCTGGATTCAGGCCGCATCATAGCACTGAAACTGCGCTCATTAAAATCACAAATGATTTACTCTTAGCTTCTGACCAAGGCTGTATCTCAATATTAGTTTTACTTGATCTTAGTGCTGCATTCGATACTATAGATAACACAATACTCTTAGATCGACTACAAAATAGGTCACCTGATGGAGTTTTTCGGTTCCTTGCCACTGTTGCCTTTGGCTTGCTCAGTTGGGGATATTTGGGGATATTTAATTTAATTAATCAATCAACAATACTATTGATAAGCATTACCAAACATGGACGTTTCCCCTAGAAACAAACATTGATGTATTTTAATTTAATACTGTGAAGCTGCTTTGATACAATCTGTATTGTGAAAAGCGCTATATAAATAAACTTGACTTGACTTGACAAAATAAAATTGAGTATAAACTGGTGTTCAAGGACAAGCATTAAGATGGTTCAGATCATACTTGATCTGAATGGAGAAAAATCGATCATAACTCCAGTAAACTATGGAGTGCCGCAGGGATCTGTGTTGGGCCCTCTATTATTCTCAATATATATGCTGCCACTTGGAAATATTATAAGGAAACATGGAATTAGTTTCCATTGTTATGCTGATGACACTCAAATCTATATTTCATCACGGCCAGATGAAAACGCTAAATTATCCAAATTGACAGAGTGTGTTATTGACAGAGTAGAGTAAGATATAAAAGATTGGATGATGCGCAATTTTCTTTTATTAAATCCAGACAAGACAGAGGTACTAATCATCGGTTTAAAAAACCGCCCACAAAACCTCTCACACTGCAACTTTAACATAGTAGGATGTCCTGTTACTTTATCCTCTACAGTAAAAGACCTGGGTGTTATACTAGATTGCAACCTTGCAAAATTGTCTTTTGAAAATCATATTTCATATGTTACAAGAACAGCCTTTTTCCACCTTAGAAACATTGCTAAGCTACGTAACATGCTATCAATTTCTGATGCAGAAAAGTTAATTCATGCATTCATGACCTCGAGACTAGATTACTGTAATGCTTTATTAGCCGGTTGTCCTGCATCCTCAATAAACAAGCTACAGTTGGTCCAAAATGCAGCTGCTAGAGTTCTTACTAGATCAAGAAAATATGATCATATAACACCAATTTTATCATCACTACATTGGTTACCTATAAAGTTCTGTATTAATTACAAGGTATTGCTACTGACTTATAAAGCCCTAAACGGCTTAGCTCCAGTCTATTTAACGGATCTTTTATCGCCCTATAATCCATCGCGCTCTTTAAGATCACTAAATTCGAGGCTTTTGGTCATACCCAGGATATCTAGGTCCACCAAAGGAGTGAGAGCATTTTCACATTTGGCTCCAAAGCTCTGGAATAGTCTTCCTGATGCTGTTCGTTGCTCGGACTCGCTCTCCCAGTTTAACCCCCTGGGGTCGGCGGTATCGCCGGCGATACCAGCTCGCTTTTTTTTTATCAGTTCAAAAGAGATTCATTTTGCTCTGTTGACTTTGATATTACAAACACGTTTCATACATCAATCGATTCTGTTAAATGTGTATTATTTTTGTGTATACTCACAATAAAAACAAAGTGTTGTGGTTTTTGCCAAATAAAGAAAAATAAACTTGATGCGAGTTCTGCTTTCTCTCGGTCAGTGAAGTCCATTACTTCACTGACCGAAACGCGTCCGAAACGCGTCCGAAAATGAACAATAACTCAGCGAATACTCAGTCAAACAGACATACAGACACACAGGCATGAAGCTTGAATTCTCTTCTTTTAAATGAAGTCATTTATATAAAAAACAAATATTCTCAGTTCATGTAATCTGTAAGAAAAGAGCGAGATGTCAGTCGTTCTCATCTCATCTAATTATTTTTAATGTGACTCCGCCACGGAGAGCGCGCGCTATTCAAAACGCAAATGGCTGAGGCAATCCACGCAAACCTGTGAACGCCCCCATATAAGCTCGAGAAAACACAAGTTTAATCAGATCATGGTACTAGTTTACACCGTCTCGCAGCGCTGTGAGGAATAATAATAATAATGGAAAATGTACCTCAGAAGTGCTGGTATTTCGAGGAGCAACGCATCCTGAGAATACTGTAGTACGTTTTTTTTCATTCTCAAGTGAATCGCGTTTCTGTGAATGAATGATGACATTTTCTACATTCCATAAAGTATTCATAAATGTCATTACTAATATCTCTCATAGATCATTTAAATTGATCCGTGTGTCCGGTGTGGCACAGCATGAGCCGCGTGGATGAAACCTCCCGTCTCTCTCGGTCTCTCTCACTATGGGTTATTTCTGCTGATTTCATGTATATATTCTGCATGCAAACACAGCGTTTAATCTGAGAGTTCAGTGGCTGTTAGCTTTGGAAAAGAAGACGTTTCTTATTATCAAAAACCACTTTGGGCCATATAAGGGTATCTTCCTGAGTTGCTATATTGAACGGCAGAGATGCGCGCTGTTTACCACAGCTCGCAAAAAGACGAGCTGTGTGTGAATGAATGATGATGTTTTAGTAAACTGTATTGCTATACTGAGATGAGTAAATTCGACTGAAATATGTTGAAATAAAATGTATTTGTATAAGCAACGTGGTAAACTGCAAATTAACATTTATATTCCTTATAATAAAAACGAAAGACCTATGTTACAGACATGAAAGACAACATTTCATTGACTAGTTTTGGATAGATTATATATTTTTACTGTAAAATATCTGCCACCTCAAATAAGCTTTTGATTGCCAATTTTTGCTAATATGTTAAATATAGTACGTTTTGTCAATGTAGGCTATATTCAAAGTAATGAATCCTTAACTTTGAAATATGTATGATAAAATGTATACTTTAGTTTTTACAAAGAAAGATTACACTTGAATTGTTGTTGTAATTGTAACCTTTTTAATAAAAAAAATATATATTTACAAGGTAGATGTAAACAAATGTTAAAAGGTAAATATAAGCCTTTTCTTTAAATAATTTTTATTGTGTTTTATTAGTGACAAATTTGGGGAGAGGATACATATTCCAAAACTGAGAATACAGTATGAGAATTAACTGCACAATTACTAGACATGTTTTCCTTGGATATTATACAATTTGCAAGCACAATTTGTGGAAAAATAAAATAAAATTGAGATGCTTCCAACTGTGAACCAATGCTCTTGCATTCTTTCTTGTGGCTATAGGTGACACACCTGAATGAATGGCTCATTAAAGGTCCCATTCCATGGATTATTTTTATTATTTTATAATGTTTCCAGGGGTGCCCTTATAATGTTAGTATGTTTTTTAGATCAAAAATTGTTATAATTTAGAAATAAAAGGCATATTTCCTAGCCTGATTTCATTCCCTGGTTTGAACACTCTGTTTGAAGGGGCGTGTCTGCTGTGAGACTTCAGTGTAAACGCCCTCTGCTGTGATTGGCTGACATGCTTGCATATGAAATATCTGGCATTACATGTGGAACTATCTGGAAAACTTTTACTATTACAGCTATTATACGTTTTTACTATTACAGCTATCTGGATTAACGAATCGTGAGAAGCTTTTTAAGTATTTAGATCTATTCCCATCACATAAAAGTTTGCAGTGATGAGCACTGAGCAGATGACAGTCTGTTGATCGCGTGAAAGATCTTATCATTGCAACGCAGTTTCTGCACTCTCACTAATGATTTCACCAATGCAAACATGAGGTATATAAATACAGTAAGAGCTTCGTTGTGCATTGTAACAGCGTCATTGATTTCATAACGAGTTTTGGCAAGTGTCCAGATAAACTCGCGCTGTGTGATTGATAGCTTGGGCGATTGGAAAGGGATTGTTCTTTGATCGCTTTCTGTATATTAATCACAGTTTAAGTAAGATTATTTTCATCCTACTAAGAGAAACGAACGATGTGAAGAGTGATCGCTACTTCCATATTAAATCACTACTTACCGCTTGCTGGAATATAGTTGAAATAGTCCCCTTCGTCAGTATGAAACGCTGAGAGAAGTCTGCTTGATATTATTCCAGGTTAGAAAAACAGTCCGTGGTGAAATGGACAGAGCAAACTAACAACTTCGAATTAAACTTTTGCGGTATCCGATTATAGATAAACATCAACCACGTCTGTTGACATTTCGCCATCAATACGCCTGTGTTCCTGTGGGCGGAGGTTACGGTTCTAGTGACATCACTAAAGCAGGATGTAGAGGGGTGTAGTCCAATCCAGCCGTTTTTTGTAGTCAACTTCTGTTAAATAAAATATCTCGCTTGGCACTGAACTTTGAGCTTTATAATTTTACAGATATTATTTATACTCTAACAACAACATTACACACTAACTAAAGTTTGAAACATGGGATCACATAGAACGGGACCTTTAACCCTCTGAGGTCTGAGCTGTTTTCTGGGCCCTGGAGGTGTTCTGACATGCTCTGACATTTGTGCTTATTTCTGTTACTTGTGACATTTTCATGGCTAAAGTCTAATTACACTGTATTCAGCACAAACTCTGCTACAATAATATATCAACAGCATGTATGTAAACGTTTGTAGTTTTGAGATAATGACATTTATGCGTGGTTTGTGAAAATACAAAAAAAAATTCTCACTGAAATAAGGCCATGAAACCCATACTGATTATTTCTTCACAAGACTTTTGAAAATTGTATGACGTAGCCTAGAATATTTGCTCTAAAACTATGTGAAAATCACCCTGACTGCTCATTCAGAGAAGACAATATATTGATTTAAAATTTTTACGACGTGTTTTGTGTGAGAAAGCTCTATGCGTGAGCTCATTAATATGTATGGCTTTTTACACCTGAGAAAGACAAAGACCCTCCCCTAATGGCCCTATTAGGAGCTATCAGGCCCCTGTCATTCTGAGCAACCTTGCACAATACTGTAAATGAGGAGATTTAAAAAAGAATGGCTTTTAGATTGTTTGGATTTATTTACACAACATAATCCAAATAGACACAACAAATGGCAAAAAAGCACTTATTGAAAGACAGAGACCTTTGTGCCATTCCTAAAAACATTGTACATACCTTTCATTTCCAAGGTGTTTGATTTTCACTTTACCATGTTCATGTTCCAGAGACTCATGTGAATGTTGAAGTCGGCAGGACTCAGTGGCATCTGGGCCCTGAAAAAAAAAGTGAACATACTGATATCAAGAGAAAGGCCTGAACGATTTTGGAAATAAATATTAGATTTTTCTGGTTAAATAATGTTTCCAACAATATATAATATAATGAACACCAGGTTTGTTGTGCCTTGTAGGCATAGGCTATGCGCAGTGCTGGGTAAAATAATAATAACAATAGATAGCAGTATAAATCTTCCAAAAGATTTCAGTAACAACCAAGCTAGAGAAAAATATATTGATTATCATGTTACTTCAAATGTTTCCATTCGTTATGATGATATGAAATGAGATAATAGTAAAAACATGAAGCTGTTTGGTGTGTTTTGCTTTTCAAATTTTCAAATGATACATTCAAACGCGATCGCGCTGCAAAATATGATACATTCAAACGCGATCGCGCTGCAAAATATGATACATTCAAACGCGATCGCGCTCAAATATAAAACATTATGGTTACCATACATATCTACGTTTGACCAGATATCCACAAACACAGTAGGCCTAACAGTAAACACGGGTCTAAATATTATAATATTCCCCATATATCTAGCAACAGTTCAACTGCAATGTGACATTTATGCAACAATAACAAACTAATATGTAAGAATTTCTTACCTTAAATCTTTCTTGTCTTCAAATCGCATTCTTCTTCTTCTGAGGTAGCCTAAATCCAATGTAAGCTCACGGTGCGCCTAACTCGACGAAAAGTGAAGTGTTTTGGTGTTTTGTTTTTGAGGTAATGAGCGCGATCGCGTTCCATGTGGAGATTTGCATGTGAATGTCTTTTGCGCTCGTAGGCGTGGCCAAATTAACTGTAATGAGCAAGCGTTTGAGAAGCTGGACATCTTGTTGGTTTTATACAAATTACTTAAACAGAGAATATTTGTTTTCAGTTTGAATCCAATCATTTAAAAGTACACACTTAAATGTTTATAAAGGTATATGGCTCATAAATGTGTGACAAGTATTCGCTGAGTTTTGTTTCAGTTTATAGACGTGCTCAAGAAAAAAAAGTTCACCGCGACGGAGAGGCAGAAAGCACACCCTGTTTATTTTCTTTATTTTACAAAAGCACAATGTTTTGATTTGATTGTAAGTGGACACATACAAAAGTAGAAATATCACAGATTCTTTTTTTATATTTCTTTTTTTCTGTATGACCATAAATGATGGAGTAATTTAAGTTTATAGTTCTACAATGTTGAGAAAATCCAGCAAAACGCGGGGGCGCGTTTGCCGACCTCAGAGGGTTAAGTATGTGGGCCCCATTGTCTCCTCAGGTGTGAATCATTAAATATGCATGATGGTGTTGAATGGTTGACGCCTTTGCGCATATTGCCTTTCCAAACAAAAAGTGTTTTACAAGATTTAAATCAATGTATTGTGTTATGTGAATGATTAGGCAGGATGATTTTCACATCATTTTGAAGAAAAAACTCTAGGCAACGACGTCCATTAGTCATAAGTCTTATTGACACATATTTAGTATGTGTTTTGTGGCCTTATTTAATAAACTTTAGTTTTTAGTTTTTTCAATAACCATGCATAAACATTATTCTCTCAAAAATACAAACATGTACATGCACGTTGCTCACATATTATGGTAGCCCTGTTTGTGCTAAATATAGTGTAATTATACCTTTGCCATTAATATGTTTATAAGCAACTGAAAAAAGCACAAATGTCAGGGCATGCCAGAACATCTCAAGGACCCCAAAAACCCCTTAGACCCCAGAGGGTTAAAACTAGATTAAAGACGCATCTCTTCAGCCAGGCATTCATATAATATTTTTAATCTTACAGTTAAATCCGACCTCTAGTTCATAAACGCCAGAGGAGAACTGGCCCCCGACTGAGCCTGGGTTCTCCCAAGGTTATTTTTTTCTCCATTAGGTCACCTGATGGAGTTTTTCGGTGCCTTGCCACAGTTGCCTTTGGCTTGCTCAGTTGGGGATATTTGGGAATATTTAATTTAATTAATCAATCAACAGTACTATTGATCAGCATTACCAAACGTGGACGTTTTCCACTAGAAACAAACATTGATGTATTATTTTAATACTGTTAAAATACCTGCTTTGATACAATCTGTATTGTGAATAGCGCTATATAAATAAACTTGACAGACACTATATCGTGGAATATATCGGCTACAGACAGTGCTCCAAGTAAAAAAGTTAGTCTGGAGCCATGCTTAGATAAAAACACGGAAGCGGCTTAAAGCAGCTCCTATTAGTGGGTACCGAATATACCCTGTACTACAGAAATGCTGGTATCGACACATTTTCACCACCAACTTGGTACCAAAGTACCGGTACTTTGACAACACTAGCGATAACACTGTAGAAGTTCTGAATGGCCGGTAACTTAAACATTTTGTAGCCAAATTGTCTGGTGAGAGAAAAAGTTAATTTTCAAACCCTGGAGACAAGACATTACGAAACTGTTCCCAGTGTTCAAACTGCTGCACCACATGGCAGTCAGATAAGACACTATGCAAATATGAAAGATTTGTCTAGTTTTTACCATTACACATTTTTGAGTTGTAATCTTTTGGGCAAGACAAAATACAATGACTGACAATACAATTACAAAACAGGCTTTAAAAGTTGTATTTGGAAAGGAACAAATGGAACAACACATAGTTTTGTTACAGCATTAAAAAAAGAAATAACTAGGCAATAGTTTTAAAGTAGGACCATTAAGAGGGTAAATCTGCAGAGGCGATGAGAGGAGATCTGCATTTTAGAGCCTGAGTGTGAAGATGAATAGTTCCAGGTTCATACACAGAAGAGTGAGAAAAAAAAACAAAAAAAGTACGAGACATCGTGATTCACACAAGGAAAAGCACAAAGATAACACCAGAGGTTGTTTGATCACACAACAGAGACTTAAAAGAGACCTTCCTCTTCGTAAAGACCTCTGAGCAACAGGGCTGAAATCTCTTAAAATCCACAGAGATTCAGACTTGAATGAAGACCTGGTACTAGAGCACTAATGCAATGTGGAATGAACACACACACACACACACACACACACACACACACACACACACACACACACACACACACACACACACACACACACACACACACACACACTCTTCACTTCATTCTTCACTCATGTTCCTATCCGCATATTGCTGTTTTTTTGTTGTTGTTGGTTTTATTTACTAAAAATTAGTTTCTAATTCTAAAGTTAATCATTTTATACATTTTGGATTATTGAAATAAATAATATGTAATTACAAAGTATTTTCTTTTAGTGGCAACTTATGTGGCATTATTGCAAATGTATGTGGCATTATTGCAATAAGAAGACACTTCAAAAGACCTCAAACAAAAACAAAAAAATCTAAACTTTGACAAAAATACTGATTTAATGTATTTTAAAATGATTAAATATATATTCATAACAAAAGCTGTTAGAAGAGCAGTTAGTCACAACCAGAAAAATGAGTGGATCTCTATGGGGCAATTACACTTTCTGGCTAAAACTATATTATCTGCAAAACAAATTCTGAACACATGGCAGAATTATGCATCTAACAAATAGATCAATATCCAGAAACAACTCATATTTAATTTTGATCATTATTAATGAATGTGTTTTTCTTTTCTTAAAAATGTAATATTTCATGTGCATGCTAATGGTGTAGCTGAGGAGTTTTGCAGTAAATAGGTAGGCTACAAAAGTACTTCAGATCTCCTAAAACACAGCATTAATGTATAGATGAGAAGTAAACAAAACAATTATATATTTGTATTATTAAAAATGTTTTTTTTTTTTTTAAGTTCTTAAACAAGAGCAGTACGACAACTGTTTCTCCACAGCAATGTGCATTCTGGTCCAACCAAGTCTACCAAGGAAACACTGGCAACATGCGAGAGATCTCTTGAGATTCTTTGTGCTACAGTGCAGAGAACTGTGGAGAAGCTTTCCTTGTGTACAATGTCCAGCAGATGCTCCATATTGCAGGTGTTGGGGGATGGTGGTACCATTTTATCTAATAGTGAAAGAACAAATCCACTATTGAATTCCCACGATTTTTTCAATATAAAATAAAAATAGAGAAATGGATTAAGGCAGCCAGAATAGAGAAACGTCAAATTTACTGTCACTCCCTCCGCAGCGCTATTAGAAACACCTGTTACTGTTACTTTATTTATTTAGTCATTTTATGTCAGGGCAGAATAACACAAGGTATATTAAAGGAACCGTATGTAAGAAATGTATTTCAATTAATCATAAAATGGCCCTGATATGTCACTAGACATTAAGAGATCATGTTCATTTCAAATACTTATATCACTGACAACAGTAGTCCGGCCAAGTTGCAGTCCTCAACTGATGTTGATGTTGTCATGTTGTGTTTTGGCCTGAAGCGCCTCCCTCCACCTATCTACCAATCACGAAGTCAGTAGAGTTTCGGCATCCGGGTTGCCAGCTCTGCTCTAGTTACCACAGCTGCAGCTACAAATGTGTCGGATAAAAAATGTCTAACGTTGCGAAACCTAAAAGACCTCGTTATGACTCTGAAATACATCGTGACAAAGTCCGAAATAAAACAAGGATTTGTATAGGAGATGCCTTTGAAAGATGGAGATGGCTGAAAACAGAGAAGAATTTGAAGACAGAGCTGACGCCAACGTTGCTAATTTTCTCTTAAAAATTTAAGAGAAATTTAAATTTCTCTTTTTAAGCTAAAAAACTTACCGTGTAGGACTCGTCACTTGCCATTGGAAGCTCCTTGTAGCAGCCTACGTTCCTGCTGGATCCTGCAGCCTAGCTGGCAACCTCGAGTCAGGGGGGAGGGGATACACCGCTCTACAGTAATTTGAAGTTTTGGCCACAATCTTACATATGGTTCCTTTAAATGTATACATTAACTTTTTCAAAAAATAAGAAAATATATAAACTCTATAAAGTTATATAGTTTTTAAATTCTCACTGAAAGAGGAGGCAGAGTGTGTATAAGCTGTGGTCAGAGCCAGAGCGCATAGCGGACGTCTCCTGGATCACCACAGTAAAGCTACAGTAGCCTATCTAGTCTACTCACTTATCAGTTTATTTTTATTTACATTTAAAACTATAAATATGACATTTAAAAATATGACCAAAGTAAATAACAAATTATATTACTATGACATAGAATGAAAAGTTTGTTTTCCTCAGCAATTATAACAACTAAAATAAATAAAAGAAGTTTATAGGTAAGAGTGACGGTTGAGACGTTTGTTGCAACGCTCTTAAAGAAATCCCTTTCCTCAGGGACTTTTCCTCCTCAGTGAAACCCTTACTAGAGGCTTCATGTAAACCACACACTCATTCTCTGAACTGGCTCAAACTAACACAGCAGCATCGTGCATATAACGCTATAGCTCAAACCAGAGCCATAGAGAGAAAGAGTTGCAACACTCTTTGATGTCGCCGCTATGGCTGTCACGTGGTTCATGTAAGCCCCAATATTTCCAAAACATACACTGGCATGTTCTTCTATGGGACAGACAGCAGCGATTGCATTATTGAATGGTAAATATGAAATATGAAAAAACACACACCCAAGTACTTTTTCAGCTGTTATTGGATTTTGTTAATGTCAGTTTTGCATTTGGAGAGGCAGGGTGACTACGAAATACTGTATATTACTTAGATAAGTTTTAGGCTATATTTTTGGAGGGAAAAGCTTAGTGTTCATGTTCGCATGGGTAGTAGCACTGGCTTTAGCGGCTTTAACTTAATTTTTCCATATCATTCATCTGATGATGGACGTCTCATGTTATTTATTTTAGCACAACTGGGCTGTATTAGGCTATTGATTCCCGTGATTTGGCTTATAAATTCCGATTCAGCCATTAGCCTACCTTCGTGATCACGCACAGAGGTCTGCCGTGGCGGTCCGTTCAGAATTCGCTTAGAAACTAGCTCACTTCTTCTGATGAAAGTGGCCACCCCCAGGACCACAACGTGAAACATGATCATGTTAAGACTAAGAATATAGTTTTAAGATTAAGCCATACACTTATCAAAACTATAACAGATTAAAAACGTTTTTATGCTTTTATGTTTGGGTCTATGGACTCTGTACTCTTGTACATAATTTGAGATTAAATGAGAACACATACACAAAATTTTATATATATATATATATATATACATACACACACACACACCACTATTGTTATTCAAGTGGTTATTCTTACACAACAACATTATGGAAGAAGCTGGATGATTATTTTGCTCATCCAACAAATTATATTTTTATTGCATTATGATACCGTATATACAAAGCTCAGCCATAAATTCTGCTTTTCTATAATGTTCAGGATTTTTTATACTGTCATAGAGGTGTAGGCTACATTAATTTACACGTTTTAGCATTGAGGTCTTATTTGTGGGGGTGCTGCTGTACTTATTTGCTTTATATCCAGATGCATTTCTAATATTCTGACCACGTCATGTATGTAAATAGGGTTGACAAAAAAAAAACTTTGAATACAATGTAGTGCAATATCACATTTAACTATGGCCTCAGTATTGAATTTAAACATTTCTGACTGGTAGCGAACGTTAGTGACGTGTTGGTCACGTAAGCTTGCCGTAATTAACTATTCTCTTCCAATAAACATTAACTAAAGTTGGCTACATAAATTAAAGTTACTGACTAGATTCATGAGAGGACGACTAAGGCACTCAAATGTAAAAAAAAAAAAAAATACAGTTATTTCATCAATTTACCAGCGAGCGAACTTCGGAAACACTGAAAATGAATGGGGTTCAGTGCTGGAACTATCCGTGTTTGGAACTATCGGCTGCTCCCATAGACTGTAAAAAAATATGGACGTATTGTCCGTGACGTCACCCGTAGGTTTCTGAAGAGCATTTTTGAAGCCTAAAGTGGGTCGGAGTCGGCCGTCGCCATCTTGGCCTCGCGTCACCTTGCGTCACTCTCGGATAACAGAAAATGGGCAAAGAGGCGGGGCGTGGGTGAAGCTGGAGGAGCCTGGCTATCTGAAACCACGCTCACCGCTCGAAGTGCTTGAGTTAGCTCAGGCTTGGGAGGTAATGCTATTGAATCACTGTCACACACTGAAAAGTACCCTATGGAAAGTACCAAGTCTGCCACTGCACAGGGCCTCGCGCTAAAGTCACAGTTGATGATGTAAAGCCAATTAAAAGTTCCTGTTTTTGCCCTTCGAAATATTATTAAAAGACATGGCTACAAGTGAGACTGTGTATCGTGATTCTGTACTATTCTGCTAGTTGAAAATGTATTATGCAGTAACTATTACTCTGAGAGAGTGTGTGTGACAGTGATTTATGTGCATAACAGTTAACGTTACATGTCAGTCACTCTTTTTTTATAGTCTATGGTCCGTCAGCGCGGCATCGCTTGTCGTAGAGCGACAGAGTTCGCTCTCAAAGTTCGTAGAGAGCTTATTCAGTCCATTTTAAATTCTGATTTTGGCCGCCTCTCAAATGGGTTAAACCATAGATATATACCTATGAAGTTCAAGTAAATGCGCTAGAAATCCGCGCTCATTCAAGGATGTGCATTTATAGCATGGACGGAGAAAGCACCGACACCTGCAGGATTTCACCTGACGGTACATAAGCATATTATAATCTGTTCCGTGAGAGCAGAACGAACGAGCCTTTACATCTATAGACGTTTTTAAATCTGAAAACTCCAAAAACCAACGAAATTGTCAGACATCCATAAGTGCATGTTCACAGAGGAAAACAACTGAAATACAGCGCTGTGTTCTCTCGAACGATACTCGACGACAACGACGGAATCCAAAGCCGTGGGCGAAGTAATGGGTGTATTAAATTGTATAAAATAATCCCGAAAAAAGCACAAACACTGCAGAGATGACAAGTTCAGCAGTCAACATTTGCTGAGGTGAAGTAACGGCTAGTAACAGCGGACAAACGGCTAGCATTGACATCAGCGGGAATCCACCTGTCACTCAAAAGTGGCCACACCCTTAATTATGCAGAACTTTAAATATTAATCAACTAAACGGATGAGTTATAAAAAAATTCACCCCCCTCACAGTTGTTATGAAGGGTAAAATTTGCTGTATAGACCAAAGCCACAGAGAGAACCAGGCTGTAAACATGTTTTTTTCTTCTGTAAAGTTGGTAATTTTAACATGGGGGAGATACAGATTTGACTCACTTCTGCAGCCAGCCTCAAGCGGCCAGTCAATGAATTGCAGTTTAACTCACTTCCGTGTTGGTTTCAAGAGAGAGACGGGGAGGTTGCCGCTTGGCTGCTCCACGACACGCGTTACTTCCGCATTCCAAAGTTCCCATGGCGGTCTATGGGAGTGTCGTTACTCTGTTTTTCAATGGCTCGAGCTCAAACTAACGCTATTGTTGTAAAGGTGTTTAAACAACAAAACACACTTGCACATATTTGACAATCGGAATACCAGATATGTCATGCTATAGCTAACACATTTGTGGATATTTTGAATAAAAAAAAAAGGGAAAAGGAAACAAAAGCAGATGATCAGTT
>NC_140209.1:65816466-65821466 GCF_951802725.1 Rutilus rutilus
AGGGAGGGAGTGTGTGTGTGTATGAAGAGAGAGAGAGAGTGAAGTGTGTATGTGTGTATGAGAGAGAGAGAGAGAGAGAGAGAGAGAGTGAGGGAGTGTGTTGTGTGTGTGTGTGTGTGTGTGTGTGTGTGTGTGTGTATGTGTAGTGGCAATTTTTCATTAAACAATCATCAACTGCGTAAGAGACACTCTGAAATTCAAATGATCATTAAAAAAGTATTTTATTCTTGCAAGAAGGCCCAGTTGCCACACAGAAGCATTAGTACAGTCTGTGGAACAAGTGCGACGAAGGAGGGAGGGCAGAGGAGCCTTTATAGTACCTTCAAGGTCTTCTGCTCACAGGCCCTTATCTAAACAAGGGAAGGTTTCTCTGCTAGTGACCTAATCCTGCTGAGTTTATTCCTACAAACTCAGAAGTCCCAAATGGGACCACCTCTGATCCCAAGGGGTCAGAGGTTCCCTTTTCAGCTGTCTCCCCCTTTGTCTCACAGTGTTCACATTAATCATTATATTGAAAAATCAGGAGCACACCTAGAGTGTGAAAATTAAAATTCCCATTACAATCCCCCCTTTTTATCATTCATTGATAACTGATCAATCAAAACACATCATACTAATACTACAACTCTGATCACTCTTCTTAAACTTGCAGGAACAGAAAAAGATTAAAATGAAATAAGCTTAGGCTGTTTTGTAAGGATAGGCCCTTAATTTTATAGCAAGCAAGTAAAGGTTTATATAAGGCCGGGATAGGTGGATAAGCACTGTTATCGCACCCCCAACACAAGGTCGGACCCTCAGTCACCTCAATATAAACAAGAAATAGTATAGATTATATTTAGAAAGAAAAACATCATTAGGAAAAGATAAAAGTAAAATAAAAATCCCTCATTTCAAACCCTGTCCTTGTACGCCACCTCGTGACACGGATGGCTACTGTTTTTAACCCTCTTTACACATTATCATCGTCCTTAGAAAGAAAGAATTTAGAAAGTAAGAAAATAAGAAATTGAAAAACACCCTCCAATTTACCACATTACTGTAGCTTCCGCTACTTCCACCGTCTGCCTAATTTTGTTCATCCTTCGGATAGGCTGTCATTTTCGCCAATTGAACAGACATTCCAATTTTCTCGTATCCCCTCATGAATAACAAAATTATCAGAATAACACATACAATCATAACTCCTATACATTCAGCCTTTTCCATTAATCCACGCCCATCCACATATTTCCAAACCATTTTTTGTTGACTTTTCCATTACAGACCGACTGTCTTTTTTGCTTATGACCGTACTTCACATCATTGAATAGATTTTCTACTTTTCCTGAAAACATTTGCACCAATCAAATCATCAGATCTATATCAATACTAAGCCCTAGTTTGATTCAATCAAATAAAATAATCAAAATCATCACAAAACAAATTATTCTGCTAAACTTAAACCATTAGTTGGTCCACACCCTCCTCCAGGTGTGCTGATCATCTCGTTCGCCCCATGGACATTCCGTCTTCACCAGGGTGACTCTTTGCGAACCGTCCTTGATTCCTCACTGCCCTCCGCGTCGGCGCGTGGGGTTGCTGAGGTTGGTTGGTGTAGTCTAAGGTGAGAGGCGTGGACCCAGGTGTCACCCTCTCCAACCATTTTTCTGATCATTACAAGATTTTCCCTCAGATCCCGACTGCACCTCCACTGGAATGAACCATTTGCTGTCTGCTGTCACCTGTGAATGCAGGCCCTAGCTATTTTGTTAGTGACCGTTTGTCTAGCCGGTCGTCCCTTTTGGTGTGACCTGTGGAATCAACTTTGCTCATGTCAACAAAACAATATTTATACATTTGGAACAGAATCAGTTCTGTTTGACACAATCCATCCTGACATTCTGCAAAGGGAAAATTTTAAGTTATGCGCTTGCACAGGTGTGGCCTTTCATTCTGCCTTGTATCAAAAGTCTGCATGCTCTGTAAAGAAAAACAAATGTCGAGGTTACTGTCAGATAGTAAAGTACACGTAGTTTCTTTTGTCTGCTGTGCTGCCGCAGCCTTCGCTGCCGCATCTGCCCTGGCGTTTCCTGTTGAAACAGTCCTTGTTTTTAGCACACTTACAGACAGCAATTTTGTTAGGGAGAAGAACGACTTCTTGCAGGGCTTTTACCCAGTTAAACCCAGTGTCCTCCCAACATTTATCGTCCAACCTGTTCGATTGCATTCAGCAAATTTGAACCCCTTGGTATGGCAATTGTTACCATCCCCCTTTTGATGCATGATACAACTCGTGCATCAATTTAACATAATGGTGTTTGGGTAAACAAAGTTTTCAACACTAACCCAAACGTTGTCCTTCAGCCTAATTTCCCCCAGACATCCTTCTCTGCCTCTGAAACAAAACATTACGTAAGCCACAATCTCATCTTCTTATCTAATAATTTGAAGGGCACCGGCCCTGAGTCTCACTGCTTTTCAGGCCTGTTATTTGGTCTCTTAAGTCAGTCATCTACAAACATTTTCCAATGTCAAAGTCATCAATCGTTTCTATCAGGTCAGGTCGTGGTGTACAGACTTGGTCAGTATCAGTCAAACAACATTCTCCTCCCTTTGTTCACAATAATCTACAGAGCTTGATGACCAAATTTCTTTCAAATTTGTCATTTGCCTTAACCCATCTGTAATGATAAAACTCTCGTTCCAGAGGTTAATGACACATACATAGACACTATTCAGACAGAATAGCTCCCATAACCTAACACTTACCAAGACCTAGTCCATTCACCCTCAAACACACACACACATACCTGACTATAAATCACTCATATTTTCATATTCACATCTTTTTTCTAAAAAGATTAACGTTTATAATAAGATTTTAAACTTCTCATTTTCCTGTAGCTTTTATCTAATTTTACATGGTCTCTTAACCAGTTTCAAAGCACGTCTGTTCATTATTCATTTTCTCTTAGAAAAGTCAGCTGGGTTGTTTTGGTTCATTATCATTATTTTGCTTCAGCTTGCTTTAGCAGGCCGATAACAGAAAGACAGACAGAGTATCATCCCTGCCTCCATTCAGAGTCTCTCTCACTATACACAAATAATCTTTTCAACAGCCTCCTAAGACTGTAATTTAGACAAAACATAATAATAAATTCATTACAATAACCTTTGACCATTTTCTTCAACCTAATCAGTTGTTTTCTGGAGCTTAGGAAAGGCACATTCAAGAGTCACCAGAGCACTCTGGACTGCCTAATAGTGTTAACACAGGGAGACAGGTTAATAACAGCCGTATTTAATCTCTAAAATCCATTAAACATCTTCAGATCAGCAAAATCTCAGTGAACTTTAATCACATTCATCTATTCAGTGTACTGTTACATCTGTAGCCGGAGCCATCGGCCCTGTATCATGGTGGAGGCTAATATCAGACAAAGAAGTGGTCCAAAAAATAAACTAGTCAAAACGTAACCTTCTATCATTTAAGGTCATTATTATTTTAAAAACAAACTGTCCTCTAAATATAAAATCCTGTAACATTATTTATTTTAACATCTCCATGTCTATGATTTTTCAACTGAAACACTGTGCTTTACACAGGCTCAGATAACAGCCTTTAGCTGACATTGAATGAGGCATTCAGGACTGGTACAGTGCACTCTCATAAACTTCTAAAATCAAACTTTATCTACCACCTTTTAACTCTACTCCAGCATAAGGCATCTTTGCCAGAAATTACATGCATTTTCAAATAAACATAATTTTTATATTTGTCTTTTGCCCACATAAGGGAATTTAGACATTACAAATTTCCTCTCAGATCGTGTCTCTGTCGCACTGGACGTCTCAGCCACAGCACAAGCTTATCTTTTGAAAGCAAAACATCAGCTCCTAGTTCTTTCATGGTCAACACTATTCCTCCACGTTCAAAACATTAACAAACTGTTTGTTTAATCAGATGCCTTTCTACATATTTTACATTTATCAACTATTAATCCAGTAATACTGCTTCTACTTATTTGATCACATTTCATCTCAATTTTAGTTGTCAGGTTCTCAATTACTTCAAAGTATTTTTCTAGGAGTTTATCAATCTGCAATTAGGATTCACACTAACTTTGAGGAGGCTAGCACTCTCCGCTTGTGATGCATCTTTTGCAGTTATCATTGTAAATCATCCGTGAGATTAGTCTCTCTATATCATCTAAACCCTTTTTAAAGTGTTCCATTAAAACACAATCATCCCTTTCGTTACTTTTATGTATTTTGCAACTCATATTTTTAGTCATTATCTGTAATTTTACATCAACCTGTTTTCATCAATTCACTTATGAAAAATATTATTATAGATCTTTCCTTCAAAAGGATTCCCTTAAGACTTCAATATTTTGACCTTGTTTTTATCTCTTATTCTTTCTCAGATGAAAACTTTGATATCATCATTTAAACACTGATCTAATTTCAAACCCACATTAATACCAGAAATTTCTGTTACTTTCACATTTTTTTTTTTTTTTTTACCTTCTGAGTGGGCATTTACAATTATGGGCTAAATGGCCCTGCTGACCACAATTAAAACAACTCTCTGTCATCTGGTGGGTTCATGTGTCAGCCACAACTACAGCAGCACACACCTTTACTATAGTTTGATCACTGTGAGCTTGCAAACGGCTCAAACTTACTGCACACCCTTGAAGCAGTGTGTCCCAATCAGGAATGTAAACACAGCAGTGATAAGCAGTTCTCTGTATTCTTTTACAGTCCACCAGTGGTGGATTCAATCGCAATAGCCAAATCATAATCTTCATCATTATCATTGGCAGCACATTCATTTTCATAAACATATTCTAAGGGGTTTTCACTAAACATTTTCTTTTTTAACTTCACATTTCTTTGAAGTCAAAGCTTC
The DNA here is from genome assembly GCF_951802725.1 of Rutilus rutilus. Lineage (NCBI taxonomy): Eukaryota > Metazoa > Chordata > Actinopteri > Cypriniformes > Leuciscidae > Rutilus > Rutilus rutilus. The sequence continues at coordinate 65,821,364 of NC_140209.1, forward strand.
AGAGCACACACATTTTCATTTCAAGTGCCCTGGGCACAGATTTTTCACACACTTCTTACATACATGTTTGGCACAATGCGCAACAACCCTGTGGTTTGTCACC
>NC_140209.1:65826466-65911466 GCF_951802725.1 Rutilus rutilus
GCACTAAAAGCCTGTTACTGGACTAAGTTATCTTTTGAGTCTTATATTGAGCTAATACTGTCAAATACAGACATTGTTTACATAAACAAAGTTGGTTATGTCTAAAGTGAAAGCAAACAGAGAAAATTAATTAAAATCTGCTTGTCATATGGGTGTATATTAGACGCGTCGCGTGCAGTTCTTAAAGAGACAGTAGCCCTAATAATAAACATGAGCCGCTTGTCCTTAAAGAGATAGTTCACCCAAAACCAAACAGTTGCTGGTCCCCATTGACTTCCATACATAGTAGGAAAAAAATATACTATGGAAGTCACAGGGGTACATCAACTGTTTGGTTACTCACATTCTTTCAAATAACGTTTATTTTCAACAGAAGAAAGAAACTTATTCGGGTTTAAAACAACTTAAGGGGCCGATCACACCTAACGCGTTTTTTGCAGTGAGAGGCGCCTGTTTTCAATTGGTTTCCTATGGCAGCGAGCGTTCTGCGTGCTGTTTATGCGCCTGCTGCGCCTCGCGTTTTACCGCCCGCTGCGCCTCGCGTTTTTGAAGTTGAAAAAAAAGCAACTCCGAGCGGAAAAAGCGCCTGACGTCATTGCGTTTTTTTTCACTGTCCAATTGAATGAAGTGAGAGGCGGGCCTTCCGTTTTAGTGATAAAAGCTACAGTTGCTTGAACGCCAGGAGAGTGCGATGATGGAGGATAAACTTGTGGTGCTCTCGCAGGTTACCAGGAGCTTAACGACTTCACGACCGTAACTACCACAATGTTAACAGAAAGTAAATATATTTAATAAAAGGCTGATTTGACGTTTACTTGACTGACAGGATAGTTGTTTCAGTGGTTGCCTAGCAACATAAAAAACGCAGCGCACTGCTCGTTCTGTGTAAATGGTAAAAGCTGTGCACCTCGCGTTTTCGAACCTGAAAAACGCGTTAGGTGTGATCGGCCCCTAAGAGAGTAAATTATGACTTTTTTGGGGGAGAACTATCCCTTTAATGTTAATAAAACAACAAAACACACAGAGGAAATCATTCACTGCTCTTGACTGAGAACTTTGTGTTTGTTGTGTTTTATTTTCATATTTGTTCATTTAATTACTTTCTTCAATTCTACTGTTAAATACACCTATAGCTGAAAAAATAAAGCACTGTTTATTTCATTTGTATATTAAGTTGTTTATGTGTAATATGTATCTCTGTTCTTAATTTTTAATAACAAAGAAAATAATGACAAAGATTTTTATCTTCGCCACTTTGACCTAAATGTCTGCCATTCTTTTTTATTTTATATTTTGTTACCTGTAAGGCTTTGTTTTTAAAATAGGGACATTAGTTTGGCTGTAATGCTCAGTCACTTGCAAAATAGTAAAACCAACATGAAAAAAGAATCGTGATAAAATCGTGATTTTCCTGAAAAAAAAAATTGTGATATGATTTTATTGCCATATCGCCCACCCCAGGTGTAAAAAAGTGCCTAGATGTGCTTAGATGCTCAAATGTGTTATTATTGATCATTATATCACACTACAATTAAACATAATGAAACATTCATTTGAATTGAAATTGTTTTATTAGCTTAGCTAATATAATTTATTAGCTTTTTCTTGAGATTGCAGTCATGCATGACATGGTGAAAAATGACTTGAAATAATACTGAAAATAGGTTAAGATGAATGTTAAAGGTGTGCCCCCTAAAAGCACAAGTGGCCCCTGCCTGGCCCCCCCAGTTACTGTGGTCTAGAACCGCCACTGCTTCTACATGATTAAAAACACTATTCGACATGAAATTCCAATTCAAACCTGGCTAAAAATCCTAAAAGCAATAATTGAACCCATTGCTCTGTATGGCAGCGAAATATGGGGACCTCTGAAAACCCAAGATTTCTCAAAATGTGAAAAAGAGGAAATCGAAACTCTGCATACCCAAATTTGTAAAAGCATCCTAAAAGTAAACAGAGCAACACCAAACAACTCGTGCAGAGCTGAATTAGGACAATACCCCTTATTGATCAGTATCCAGAAAAGAGCTGTGAAATTCTACCAGCACCTGAAGAACAGAACTGGCACCGGAGCGCAGTGACCCGAGCTCATACCAGCTGAAGCCCTGCAGTGTCAGGAGCAGAACCGGCACCGGAGCGCAGTGACCCGAGCTCATACCAGGCTGAGGCCCTGCGGTGTCAGGAGCAGAACCGGCACCGGAGCGCACTCTCACAGCTGATGCTGAAACTACAGCCAGACCAGCACTGCACTATCTGGCCCAACCAAATTATACAATTACAAAAACAAAATGACATTACCTATTGGAAAGATGCTACTAAATCACAAAAGAAGATGGAACTCTATTTAGACCTGAAAAGAGATTATAAACCGGCAGAATACCTGAGCTGTGTGAAAGAGCATAAAGTGAGAAAGACCCTGACCAAGTACAGGCTGAGTGACCACAGTCTGGCTGTAGAGAGAGGTGTGTGTGTGTGTGTGTGTGTGTGTGTGTGTGTGTGTGTGTGTGTGTGTGTGTGTGTGTGTGTGTGTGTGTGTGTGTGAGTGACCACAGTCTGGCTGTAGAGAGAGGCCGGCACAGGCAGAGATGGCAGCCGAGAGAGCAGAGACTGTGTTCACTGTGCTCTCAGAGAGGTGTGTGTGTGTGTGTGTGTGTGTGTGTGTGTGTGTGTGTGTGTGTGTACAGAGACTGTGTTCACTGTGCTCTCAGAGAGAGGTGTCTGTGTTTGTGTGTGTGTGTGTGTGTGTGTGTGTGTGTGTGTGTACAGAGACTGTGTTCACTGTGCTCTCAGAGAGAGGTGTGTGTGTGTGTGTGTGTGTGTGTGTGTGTGTGTGTGTGTGTGTGTGTGTGTGTGTGTGTGTGTGTGTGTGTGTGTGTGTGTGTGTGTGTGTGTGTGTGTGTGTGTGAGAGAGAGAGAGCAGAGACTGTGTTCACTGTGCTCTCAGAGAGAGGTGGAGACAGAAGAACACTTCCTGATACACTGTGATCACTATCACAGCATTAGATCAGACTATTTCACTAGATTCCAACAACTAGAACCACATTTTATGGCATTACCAAATTCAGAAAAATTAAATCATATTCTGGGAGAGAACTCCAGCTCAATCACAACAGCAGCAAAATATGTGACAGCCTGCCACAAACTACGAGTCAGCCAGTGGACAAAACTAAAGTCAGAATCATTCTCATCTTGTCTGAATGTTGGTACAAATGTACAAAGTTTTTTTTTTTTTTTTTTTTTTCTCGTTTATATAAATTTATTCATGCAATTGTTTACTGATTGATTTATTGAATTTATTGATTATTTGTGTATGTAATGTCCATTTATGTAATGGCCAATGCTTTGGCAATACTGTACAAGTCATGCCAATAAAGCTCATTTGAATTTGAATTTGAATTTGAGAGAGGGAGTGTGTGTGTGTTTGAATTTTAATTAGTTTATTTTCCTTTGATCAACAAGAAAATCTCTAATTTATTAATTAGCAATATGTATTAATATTGAATACGACTCATAGTTATTTAATTAAAGTTTTGTTTCTTTTTGTGTGTGTGTGTGTGTGTGTGTGTGTGTGTGTGTGTGTGTGTGTGTTTTCTAGTTTGGATCACAGTTCAGAAGTTAAGGAGTTCATGATGACATCAAGACTACACAGATGTAAGTCCTCAAACACACAGTTTTAGTGTGTGTTGTTGTAAATGTTGCTGTTGTAATGTGTGTGTTCTTGTGTTCAGATGCCGTTGATCTCACACTGGATCCAAACACAGCACACACTCGTCTCGCTCTGTCTGAGGAGAACAGAAAGGTGACGCGTGTGGAAGAGAGTCAGTCGTATCCTGATCATCCAGAGAGATTTGATGTTTATCCTCAGGTTCTGTGTGGAGAGAGTCTGACTGGACGCTGTTACTGGGAGGCTGAATGGAGTGGAGATTATACTGGTATATCAGTGTCATATAAAGGAATCCAGAGGAAAGGAGAGAGTGACTGTGTGTTTGGAGGGAATGAGAAGTCCTGGAGTCTGAGCTGCTCTAATCACACACTCACTGTCAGTCACAATAGTAACTCCACTGCTGTTTCTGCTGATCCAGGATCCTGTAAGAGAGTAGGAGTGTTTGTGGACGTGTCGGCCGGCACTCTGTCCTTCTACAGCGTCTCTGACACACACACACTCACACACTTACACACATTCACACACACATTCACTGAACCCCTTTATGCTGGATTTAGACTTCCTTATTCAAACTCTTCAGTGTCTCTGTGTCACATTAAACAACAAACACACTCTGACTGACACACACACACACACACTCTGACTGACACACACACACACACACACACTCTGACTGACACACACACACACTGTAAAATAAAACAAAGAAAATGTGTTTACAATTTATCATTTGTATCAGAAGTGTGTAATTACATAAATACACACACACACTAAATTTACATTTTTCCAGTTGTGTAACTGATTGTGTGTGTTACTGCATTATCAGCGTTATTGATATTCACACACTTTATTTGTGCACAATGTGTTGTTAAAATCCTTCAGATGATCTGATTAAAACTGCTGGATCTCACAGGATTATTATAATCAATAATGTGAGATGAATAACACATCATCTATATAATCATAGAGATAACTGTAAAATGAACATTAATCTACTGTCACCTCCAGTATTTCACTGTTAATTCACATGTTTTATTACAGTTTAATCATGTTATTGTAGTTTATGGTCAATAAACGCTTGTTCCTGTTTCAGTCTGAACATGTTTCTTCAGTTGTTGATCTTTGACTGTTATTTTCATTCATGATAAACGTTTGTCACCCTGAGTTTCACTGTTTTTACACGTTTGCTTTTTAATGTCCAGTTTTGACTGAATCACTTTATGAATCTTCATCAAAAGAGAGTTTGGACTGAATCTAATACAGAAGAACTGTTGAACAGGAAAGTAAATGAGTCTGGGACAAATAATCAAAGTCAAAGTAAAAAAACACTTTATTTTAATGTGTAATTACAGTGAGGAAAATAAGTATTTGAACACCCTACTATTTTGCAAGTTCTCCCACTTAGAAATCATGGAGGGGTCTGAAATTGTCATCGTAGGTGCATGTCCACTGTGAGAGACATAATCTAAAAAAAAAAATCCAGAAATTTTTACAAAATTGTACACCTCCACAAGGCTGGAAAGGGCTACAGGGAAATTGCCAAGCAGCTTGGTGAAAAAAGGTCCACTGTTGGAGCAATCATTAGAAAATGGAAGAAGCTAAACATGACTGTCAATCTCCCTCGGACTGGGGCTCCATGCAAGATCTCACCTCGTGGGGTCTCAATGATCCTAAGAAAGGTGAGAAATCAGCCCAGAACTACACGGGAGGAGCTGGTCAATGACCTGAAAAGAGCTGGGACCACCGTTTCCAAGGTTACTGTTGGTAATACACTAAGACGTCATGGTTTGAAATCATGCATGGCATGGAAGGTTCCCCTGCTTAAACCAGCACATGTCAAGGCCCGTCTTAAGTTTGCCAATGACCATTTGGATGATCCAGAGGAGTCATGGGAGAAAGTCATGTGGTCAGATGAGACCAAAATAGAACTTTTTGGTCATAATTCCACTAAACGTTTTTGGAGGAAGAAGAATGATGAGTACCATCCCAAGAACACCATCCCTACTGTGAAGCATGGGGGTGGTAGCATCATGCTTTGGGGCTGTTTTTCTGCACATGGGACAGGGCGACTGCACTGTATTAAGGAGAGGATGACCGGGGCCATGTATTGCGAGATTTTGGGGAACAACCTCCTTCCCTCAGTTAGAGCATTGAAGATGGGTCGAGGCTGGGTCTTCCAACATGACAATGACCCGAAGCACACAGCCAGGATAACCAAGGAGTGTCTCTGTAAGAAGCATATCAAGGTTCTGGCGTGGCCTAGCCAGTCTCCAGACCTAAACCCAATAGAGAATCTTTGGAGGGAGCTCAAACTCCGTGTTTCTCAGCGACAGCCCAGAAACCTGACTGATCTAGAGAAGATCTGTGTGGAGGAGTGGGCCAAAATCCCTCCTGCAGTGTGTGCAAACCTGGTGAAAAACTACAGGAAACGTTTGACCTCTGTAATTGCAAACAAAGGCTACTGTACCAAATATTAACATTGATTTTCTCAGGTGTTCAAATACTTATTTGCAGCTGTATCATACAAATAAATAGTTAAAAAATCATACATTGTGATTTCTGGATTTTCTTTTTTAGATTATGTCTCTCACAGTGGACATGCACCTACGATGACAATTTCAGACCCCTCCATGATTTCTAAGTGGGAGAACTTGCAAAATAGCAGGGTGTTCAAATACTTATTTTATTTAAGTACTGAGTAATATTGAGTACATGTACGTACTATAGGGTTAGGGTTCATTTATAGTTATTACTATAGTAAATACATGTAACGTGTAACAATGACACTGTAAAATAGTGTTACCAACAAAACATGTAAAAACAAAACGTATCAAGTTTTTATAAATGTACGCAGCATTCGTGTTTGTTTCATATAGTTTTAGAAAACGTTTATATTTTCTACAAGTTTAAAAACTGTAATGTGGTTTATGTAAAACCAATATAGTACATATTGTCCTTAAACACCTTTATATTTGAGACTACATCTGAATTATGTTAAAAATATTGCAATTATCATTTTAAATCAGAAAAAAATAAAAATAAATGCTCATTATGTTTATTTTTTCCGACAGTCATTATTACATCAGGATTGAAACAACATGAATATATGATGAATCTCTCTCTCTCTCTCTCTCTCTCTCTCTCTCTCTCTCTCTCTCTCATATTTATTTATGATGAATTTCTGTGTAATGATGAATGCATTGTAAAAGTATACAAGTATATATTATATCTATATTAATAAAGGTTAGTTCCAGTCCTTGATTCTGATTTCAGAGTAACACTGACAGACTCATAATATCAATTATTAGCTTTATTTCACATGTACAAAGTTCATCAAATGAATATTTGTTGTTGTTTCTCATTTCCCCAGATTAGTGTGTCAACATGCCCCATTACAAGATCAGTGTGTGTTGTTAATAATGCACTGTTTTCCCCTGTGCAATAACAGTGAACATGAGAGTGATTTGTGTGGAGAAATGAAGCAGATGTTGATAACTCATGATATATTAGCATTTTCTCCCAAAAAAAATAAATAAAATTTATATATATATATATACACACAAAATTCACAACTGGTTCCCATACAGGCAATCATTTTTTTTATGCCAGGAAAACAGTGTGGTGATATAAATTTATTTTTATTTTATTTTAAATAATATGCATAATAATATGCATAAGAAAATAAAGTTTTGCAAAACAAAAATAAAGTTTTGAGCAAAGAAAAAATGTTCCCTTTCGTGGTCACTCCGAGTTACGTCGGATGACGACGATTGGGGTTTCGCTTAGAAGCCTATCACCTTCGAGTATATAAAACGAGCCAATGGCAATGAAATGCCATGGGTCTGCGGAATTTGCATAGCGTAACTCCGCCCGCCGCAGGGGGTATATAAGGAAGTACGCTGCACAATGCAGACATGCTTTCGCTTCGGAGCCGAGAACTTCTCCACTCCTGCAAGCCAAAGATTCTGAGTTAGTCTTCTCTTACCTTCGAGACGAGCGAGCTCTCCGGTGTTGGTGTGACGGCGATTTCAGCGAGTGCACACTTCCCTGCTGATCTTGTCAGTGATCTGACAGTTAGTGTGATTTCTCCCTGTTCGCTTCAACATCCGCGGAGTTTTCCTCTCACAAAAAGAGCATTGCATGTGGCACGTCTTTTTAAAGATGTCTCGCCCGTGCACTTCTGGTTGTGGTCGCGATGTATTTTCTCCTGATGGGCACAATCTCTGCTTAGCGTGTTTGGGCGTTGATCACGCTGAAGCAGCGTTTGTGGATGATTCATGTTCTCATTGCGGGAACATGACCATCTCCATGCTGCGGTCGAGACTCAATGAGCTCATCAGAGCGAGAGTCCCCTCATCCACACCCCGATCTACGGTCTCCCCGAGAGGCTGTACTTCGGCTGGTGGCCAGGGTGACCTGAGGGTATCTGTGTGGGACAAACCGCCGATACGTCCACGGTCCACACACCCCTCTTCAGCATTGGTACCCGCGAGCGTGCAAATCGAAACCGCCGGTCCCTCTACGGAGGCCCCGCGCGTTTCGTTTGGCGTTCCACAGGAGGATGCAATGTCGATCACTGCATCACAAGGTGGGCATGAGTCCTCGGGAAGTGAGGATTCGGCTGTGTTGCCGCCCTCGGGCGTGCCAGCATTGCCCGAGTCTGATCCCGAGCTGACTGCCATGCTTTCCCGGGCAGCCGCGGCCATTGGGCTCGAGTGGTCCCCGCCGCCCGATCCAGTGCGCTCGCGGCTGGATGATTGGTTTTTGGGAGCGGCCGCTGACATTCGTCGCCGCCCAACCCCAATACCATTCTTCCCGGAAGTGCATGAGGAAGTCACGCGGTCCTGGAAGGCTCCCATGTCTTCCCGCGATCGTTCGTCGGCTTTCTCCGCCTTTCCTCCCCTCGATAGAGCTGATGCTTGTGGGTACACTGGGATTCCCACGGTTGAACGTTCTGTCGCGATGCAGCTGTGTCCGGCAGGCGCTTCATCACGTGGTGATCCTAAGCACCCGTCCAAAGCCTGTGGATTTTCGTCCACTCTCGTGGCGAAGTCTTACAGTGCGGCGGGACAGGCAGCTGCCTCTTTGCATGCCATGGCCATTCTGCAGGTCTACCAGGCCCAGTTGCTTCGTGACATGCACGAGGGCAGGACAGACCCAGGGCTCGTTGATGAGCTGCGCGCCGCCACCGACCTCGCTCTCCGAGCGACGAAGGTGACCGCGCGCTCCCTGGGTTTGGTGATGTCCACAGCTGTGGTCCAGGAGAGACATCTCTGGCTGAACCTGGCTGATATGTGTGAGCCCGAGCGGACTCGTCTGCTGGATGCTCCCATATCCCAGGCCGGCCTTTTCGGCGGTGCGGTCGAGGATTTTGCCCAACAGTTCTCGACCGCCCAGAAGCAGACTGAGGCTATCAAGCACATTCTGCCCCGACGCTCTGCTGCTCAGCCGTCGGCACAGAATCCTCAGCCTGCTCGCCGCCGAGGGCGCCCTCCCGCGGCCGCCCCTCCCGCACGGCCCCAGCAGCAACCTTCACCCGGGCCGCGTTGTGGAGGGAGCCGCAGGCAGGCGCCACAGCCCTCTCCAGCCCCGCCGCCCGCTAAACGCCAGGCCGAGCGGCGCTCCTGAGACGGGCTGCTCAGGGTTGGCTTCAATTCTGTCCCAGGAGCTGGTAGCAGGGCCACTCCTTCCCCCGGTGGAGGGCCGGGGGAGAATCTTTTGTTCTCCACTCCCCGCTGCTCGTCCAACGACGAGCAGTACTTTGATGTGGTTGAAGACAGAATTGAATTCCCCAATCCTGAGCCGACAGAGTCCGAGGGCCGCAGTGCGCGCCACCCTCGGGTCCCGCCACTGCCGCCCTCCTCTGTCCCAGAGGTGTGGGATGACAGCACGCGCCGCCCATGGGCCACGCTCCTCTCATCCCCCTCTGTCGCCAGACCCCTGCCAGAGCACGCCCCCGTGGGACGCGCGCCCTCCCCTGGCCTCCTCTGGCAGGACGCGGTTAATGACCGTGCCCCCGCACAGGGCCGCTATGCCACCCTCGCCGGTGCCGGTCATTCCGCCTCGCTGCCCCACCGACGGTACGTCTGTGGTTCGTATGACCCCGCTGGTGCACTTTCTGGAGGCCTGGCTAGAGCTTCCCAGACTGTCCCGCTGGGTCGCGAGAACCATCAGGCTCGGCTACGCGATTCAGTTCGCGAGATCTCCTCCCCGCTTCAGGGGAGTCCGCTTCACTATGGTCGGTGGCAATGCCCCTGTCATGAGAGCGGAGGTCGCCACCCTGCTGGCGAAGGGTGCGATCGAGATTGTCCCTCCAGCCGAAATGAAGTCCGGCTTCTACAGCCCTTACTTCATTGTACCCAAGAAGTCCGGTGGGTTACGGCCAATCCTCGACCTGCGCGTCTTGAACCGCTCCCTTCACAGGCTGCCATTCAAGATGCTCACGGCCAAACACATCCTCCAGTGTGTGCGGCCGCAGGATTGGTTTGCAGCGATCGACCTGAAGGACGCCTACTTCCATGTCTCCATTTTACCTCGACACAGACCGTTTCTACGGTTTGCTTTCGAGGGGCAGGCATACCAGTACGCGGTTCTCCCTTTCGGGCTAGCCCTGTCCCCTCGCGTCTTTACGAAGGTCGTCGAGGCAGCCCTTGTTCCCCTCCGGGAACACGGGGTTCGCATCCTGAACTATCTCGACGACTGGCTGATCCTAGCTCACTCTCGAGACCAGGTTTGCGAACACAGGGACCTAGTGCTCCGGCACCTAGTCCGTCTGGGCCTTCGGGTCAACTGGGAGAAGAGCAAACTCTGCCCCGTGCAGAGGATCTCTTTTCTCGGTATGGAGATCGACTCGGTCGCCATGTGCGCGCAGCTTACGAGCGAGCGCGCGCAGTCACTGCTGACTTGTCTTCGTCAGTTCGAGGGCAAGAGTGCGGTTCCACTGAAACTTTTTCAGAGGCTCCTGGGGCATATGGCATCCGCAGCCGCAGTAACGCCGCTGGGATTGCTTCATATGAGACCGCTTCAGCTTTGGCTTCGCGATCGAGTCCCGAGGTGGGCATGGCAACACGGCACGCTCCAAGTCCCAGTGACTCCAGCCTGCCGTCAGACCTTCACCCCGTGGGCGAACCTCAGTTTTCTACGGGCCGGAGTGCCCTTAGAACGAGTTTCCCGGCATGTTGTTGTATCAACAGATGCCTCCAACACGGGCTGGGGCGCCATGTGCAATGGTCATGCTGCCGCGGGCTCCTGGACAGGACCCCAGCGCCTTTGGCATGTCAATTGCCTCGAGTTGCTGGCTGTACGTCTCGCCCTGCACCGCTTCCATGCGCTGCTCAGGGGTCAGCACGTACTAGTCCGATCAGACAATACCGCAACAGTAGCGTACATCAACCATCAAGGTGGTCTACGCTCCCGCCGTATGTCGCAACTCGCTCGCCACCTCCTCATATGGAGTCAGAAGCATCTGAGGTCGCTTCGAGCCATTTATATCCCGGGACACCTGAACCAGGCGGCCGACGAGCTGTCTCGAGTTCGGCCTCTCGCTGGAGAATGGCGACTCCATCCCCGGACGGTTCAGCTGATTTGGGATCAGTTCGGCGACGCACAGGTAGACCTGTTTGCCTCCCACGACTCGTCCCATTGCGACCTGTTTTATTCCCTGACCGAGGGCACGCTCGGCACGGATGCACTGGCGCACAGCTGGCCGCGGGGCCTACGCAAGTATGCGTTTCCCCCAGTGAGCCTTCTTGCGCAGACCTTGCGCAAGATCAGGGAGGACGAGGAGCAGGTCATTTTGGTTGCCCCGTATTGGCCCAACCGGACCTGGTTCTCCGAACTAGTACTCCTCGCGACAGCACCTCCCTGGCCAATTCCTCTGAGGAAGGACCTCCTTTCTCAGGGACGGGGCACCTTATGGCACCCTCGTCCCGATCTTTGGAACCTCCACGTGTGGCTCCTGGACGGGACGAGGCAGGTTTGAGTACCCTACCACCTGCGGTGGTGGCTACCATCACTTCCGCTAGAGCATCGTCCACGAGACATGCCTATGCGTTGAAGTGGAACCTCTTCGTCAACTGGTGTTCTTCTAAACATCAAGAACCCACGAAATGCCCGATCAGTGTCGTGCTTTCCTTCCTGCAAGAAGGGTTGGAGCGAAGGCTGTCTCCCTCCACCCTGAAAGTGTATGTTGCCGCCATTGCCGCACATCACGAAGCAGTTGAAGGTAAGTCTCTGGGAAAGCACGACCTGATCGTCAGGTTCCTGAGGGGAGCGAGGAGACTAAATCCTCCTCGTCCTCCCTCGTTACCTCTCAGTGGTTCTAACTGCCCTGCAGAGTGCTCCCTTTGAGCCTTTGCAATCAGTGGAGCTTAAGTTCCTGTCAATAAGACAGCGCTCCTGGTTGCATTGGCCTCCATCAAGAGGGTAGGGGACCTGCAGGCATTTTCGGTTGACGAAGCGTGCCTGGAATTCGGGCCGGCTGACTCTCACGTGATCCTGAGACCCCGGCTTGGATATGTGCCCAAGGTTCCTACCACACCCTTTCGAGACCAGGTAGTGAACCTGCAAGCGCTGCCCTTGGAGGAGGCAGACCCAGCCTTGGCACTGCTCTGTCCAGTACGCGCCCTCCGTGCTTACGTAGACAGAACGCGGTGTTTCAGGACCTCAGACCAGCTCTTTGTCTGTCATGGTGGGAAGCTGAAGGGAAAGGCTCTCTCAAAGCAAAGGTTATCTCACTGGATAGTGGATACCATTGCTTTGGCATACCAGCAGCAAGGTCGTCCGTGCCCCCTTGGTGTGAAAGCCCACTCCACACGTAGTGTGGCTTCCTCTTGGGCTCTAGCGCATGGCGCCTCGCTAACAGACATTTGTAGAGCTGCAGGCTGGGCGACACCCAACACATTCGCGAGATTCTATAATCTCCGCGTAGAGCCAGTTTCTTCTCATGTACTCGCTTCAACCAGCCGGTGCTAGATTCTGCTCAGGTGTCTTCGCTTGCTCGCCATTCCTCTCCACGGACGGGATACGTGCGATTTTCTTCTCAGGTGAGTCTGATAAGCTCTGAGTTCCTCCAGCACTGGTGACGTCAACGCCTGAGTTATGCCAATCTGCCATAACGCAGCTTTTGCGCTTGACTAGGTGCCTCCATGTGCATGGTTCCCCCTCTGGGCGACCCCCACATGTGTATTCCACTGTAAGTCTCCTTGTGAGCGTGTGTCTTTCCCTTGGCAAGCCACCTTGCCACCCCTGGGGTTTAAAATTCCACCTGCGGCTGGACACCCCAGTGATTCTCCATATGCATCCCTCTGGGTCATATGTGTATTCTAAGTCCCCCCCATCAATGGCTGGGCATGATTGCATATTTCTCTCTGGAGATATGCTTCCCAGTGTACCTTGGTATCCCTGTGTTAAGTAGGACTCCTTTGTTCGTGCTAGTCTCACAACAGGGAGCTCAGACTTACGCAGGGCACTGGAAGACAGCCGAGGTGGCGTGATTAGACTGGAACCCCAATCGTCGTCATCCGACGTAACTCGGAGTGACCACGAAAGGGAACGTCTCGGTTACGGATGTAACCCTCGTTCCCTGAGTGGGAACGGAGACGTTACGTCTTCCTGCCACTTCCGCTGTACCGCTGAAAAACGCCTGGGGCCAGTCTCGGCTCCTCAGCGAAGGCATGTCTGCATTGTGCAGCGTACTTCCTTATATACCCCCTGCGGCGGGCGGAGTTACGCTATGCAAATTCCGCAGACCCATGGCATTTCATTGCCATTGGCTCGTTTTATATACTCGAAGGTGATAGGCTTCTAAGCGAAACCCCAATCGTCGTCATCCGACGTAACGTCTCCGTTCCCACTCAGGGAACGAGGGTTACATCCGTAACCGAGACGTTTTGCTAACAAAAAAAAAAAATTTCAGCAAAGAAAAAATGTTTTGCTCACAAAAATAAAGAATGGCAAAGGGGGGAAAAAGTATTTAAAAAAAAAAGATTTGCAAAATAAAATAAAGTACTGCAAAAAGAAAGATATAATTAATTGCAAAAATCAATCACAGCTGCAATCCTATTTTATCTCTGCAACATATTTTCCATACTCACACCTACTAAGTTATTTGCAACGCTGCTTTTATTCTGCGTTTCAGTCAAGCGTGTGCTCTCAATACAGTTTCCTCCTTTTCTCCGCCCAAAATGTCCGGGATTCGGCTTTTGAATGAATGAATGAATGAATGAATGAATGAATGGCGACTGTAGAAAGCGTATGGTCACCCTAGTTAATACAAATCGCATTAAGTAAAAAAAAAAAACAAAAAAAACAATGCACATTTTAATGTTGATGAAATAAAGGGAAACAGCCAACTGTACATACCTGGAATCCATCACCTGCATGCCTCTGCTCTGCCATGGTGACCTGAATTGTTTTGCGATCTGCTGCGTCTCCTGCTGATGACATAACTTTGCGGGGTTCCTTGACTCCACCCCCACGTTAAAACAGCCCCATGAAGAGAAGCGCAGAGAAAAGTGAAGCGCAAAGGGAAAACTGTATTGAGAGCACACGCTTGACTGAAACGCAGAATAAAAGCAGCATTGCAAATAACTTAGTAGGTGTGAGTATGGAAAATATGTTGCAGAGATAAAATAGGATTGCAGCTGTCATCTTTTTTTCTTTTTTCAATACTTTTTACCCTTTGCCATTCTTTATTTTTGTGAGCAAAACATTTTTTCTTTGCTCAAAACTTTATTTTTGTGAGCAAAACTTTATTTTCTTTTGCGATACTTTATTCTTTTGCAAAACTATGTGGCATTATTTTGACTCCATAGACACTCTCTCACATGCACACACACACACACACTCTCAGAAACATACTGTAGGCACACACACATTCTAACACGTCTCTCACACATACAAACTCTCACACACACAGTCTCTCTTACATGCACACGTCTCTCACACACAGACACACTTTCTCTCTCCCTCTCTCTCTCTCTCACACACACACACACACACACACACAAATGTATCTAACCCTAACCCCACATATCCATCTATATACAGGATTTTTTATTGCTGTAATAAAGAAGTAAAATCCTTCAACACAATGTTTCACAGGCATTATATTTGCATATGCTTGTCTCTGTGTAATTATTGGTAGCAAATAAAGCAAAAGTAATATGAATGATGTGTACATTAACTTGTATGTATTGTTATGAACTAATATCCTGCTTTGGCCACTTGTGAGCAAAATGCAAAAATAGGTTATAAAATTAAGAACATCAGTATCAGCATTCGGGGCACTATGATCACGTTAATTATCGTTAAGGATATAGATCATGGTGCAACATAATAATGAATATATAAATACACTGTAGTTTGTATTGTTCTTCATGAGTAGTATTGTAGTTAATGTTAATGTAAAGTGAGGAAGAAAATAAAGAGTATTTGTATTTGTCAGTTTTATTCAAATTAATTAATGTTTTAAAATGGGATATAAAACTTGAGATTAATTATTAAGTCTGTGCATACAAATTAATATGCATATGCTAAATGTAATATTAAATATATTGCCTCAACGACCAAAACATATATGTTAATATATTTATTAAATGTGCAATAAATAATAGCAATTATGTTTAACAGTTGTAGGTGTAATGTAATGCCACGTGTAAAATATGGAATATAAAAGTAACAAGTAAGCAAGCGATGCCTCTATAACAATGGTGACAGAGGCTTATGGATAATGTAGACCCTTCTGTTATTCAAATCTGCAAAGAGTTAGAAAATGTAGATGTGACACAGTAGCTCAGGGTAAGAATGACTTTTACTTATTTATTTATTTTAATTCATCTGACAAATATTTCATTTCCAGACTCAAAACTCAAATAATCTGATTTTGGGAAGATGATGAATCCAATGCTTCCAATGTTTGTGCTAAAACTTTAAAGCTCTTCTTCAGAAAGTTGTGGACTGCAGTTGTCCTCACTCTCCTCTTCAACATCTTCCTCCAGCGAGAAGAAGGAAGGGTGTGTGTTGACACTGCCACAGGTGCTGGTGATGCTGCAAGTTTCTGCTGGAGAATGTGCCGCTTGTGTAAGATACAGCAGTAGAGCCCCTGTGTCCCTCTTCGGTCAGCTCTCTAGGCCGATCTTGAGGGAAAAAGGGAAGAACATTGACATTGATAATTAAGCAGCATTTCTTAAATAAAAAAAACAGCTAACAAGTATTGTGATTTTTTTTGAAGCAATATTTACAGGAAACGTCTCGGTTACGGATGTAACCCTCGTTCCCTGAGTGGGAACGGAGACGTTACGTCGGATGACGACGATTGGGGTTTCGCTTAGAAGCCTATCACCTTCGAGTATTAGAAAACGAGCCAATGGCAATGAAATGCCATGGGTCTGCGGAATTTGCATAGCGTAACTCCGCCCGCCGCAGGGGGTATATAAGGAAGTACGCTGCACAATGCAGACATGCCTTCGCTGAGGAGCCGAGACTGGCCCCAGGCGTTTTTCAGCGGTACAGCGGAAGTGGCAGGAAGACGTAACGTCTCCGTTCCCACTCAGGGAACGAGGGTTACATCCGTAACCGAGACGTTCCCTTTCGTGGTCACTCCGAGTTACGTCGGATGACGACGATTGGGGTTCCAGTCTAATCACGCCACCTCGGCTGTCTTCCAGTGCCCTGCGTAAGTCTGAGCTCCCTGTTGTGAGACTAGCACGAACGAAGGAGTCCTACTTAACACAGGGATACCAAGGTACACTGGGAAGCATATCTCCAGAGAGAAATATGCAATCATGCCCAGCCATTGATGGGGGGGACTTAGAATACACATATGACCCAGAGGGATGCATATGGAGAATCACTGGGGTGTCCAGCCGCAGGTGGTATTTTAAACCCCAGGGGTGGCAAGGTGGCTTGCCAAGGGAAAGACACACGCTCACAAGGAGACTTACAGTGGAATACACATGTGGGGGTCGCCCAGAGGGGGGACCATGCACATGGAGGCACCTAGTCAAGCGCAAAAGCTGCGTTATGGCAGATTGGCATAACTCAGGCGTTGACGTCACCAGTGCTGGAGGAAACTCAGAGCTTATCAGACTCACCTGAGAAGAAAATCGCACGTATCCCGTCCGTGGAGAGGAATGGCGAGCAAGCGAAGACACCTGAGCAGAATCTAGCACCGGCTGGTTGAAGCGAGTACATGAGAAGAAACTGGCTCTACGCGGAGATTATAGAATCTCGCGAATGTGTTGGGTGTCGCCCAGCCTGCAGCTCTACAAATGTCTGTTAGCGAGGCGCCATGCGCTAGAGCCCAAGAGGAAGCGACACTACGTGTGGAGTGGGCTTTCACACCAAGGGGGCACGGACGACCTTGCTGCTGGTATGCCAAAGCAATGGTATCCACTATCCAGTGAGATAACCTTTGCTTTGAGAGAGCCTTTCCCTTCAGCTTCCCACCATGACAGACAAAGAGCTGGTCTGAGGTCCTGAAACACCGCGTTCTGTCTACGTAAGCACGGAGGGCGCGTACTGGACAGAGCAGTGCCAAGGCTGGGTCTGCCTCCTCCAAAGGCAGCGCTTGCAGGTTCACTACCTGGTCTCGAAAGGGTGTGGTAGGAACCTTGGGCACATATCCAAGCCGGGGTCTCAGGATCACGTGAGAGTCAGCCGGCCCGAATTCCAGGCACGCTTCGTCAACCGAAAATGCCTGCAGGTCCCCTACCCTCTTGATGGAGGCCAATGCAACCAGGAGCGCTGTCTTCATTGACAGGAACTTAAGCTCCACTGATTGCAAAGGCTCAAAGGGAGCACTCTGCAGGGCAGTTAGAACCACTGAGAGGTCCCAAGAGGGAACGAGGGGAGGACGAGGAGGATTTAGTCTCCTCGCTCCCCTCAGGAACCTGACGATCAGGTCGTGCTTTCCCAGAGACTTACCTTCAACTGCTTCGTGATGTGCGGCAATGGCGGCAACATACACTTTCAGGGTGGAGGGAGACAGCCTTCGCTCCAACCCTTCTTGCAGGAAGGAAAGCACGACACTGATCGGGCATTTCGTGGGTTCTTGATGTTTAGAAGAACACCAGTTGACGAAGAGGTTCCACTTCAACGCATAGGCATGTCTCGTGGACGATGCTCTAGCGGAAGTGATGGTAGCCACCACCGCAGGTGGTAGGGTACTCAAACCTGCCTCGTCCCGTCCAGGAGCCACACGTGGAGGTTCCAAAGATCGGGACGAGGGTGCCATAAGGTGCCCCGTCCCTGAGAAAGGAGGTCCTTCCTCAGAGGAATTGGCCAGGGAGGTGCTGTCGCGAGGAGTACTAGTTCGGAGAACCAGGTCCGGTTGGGCCAATACGGGGCAACCAAAATGACCTGCTCCTCGTCCTCCCTGATCTTGCGCAAGGTCTGCGCAAGAAGGCTCACTGGGGGAAACGCATACTTGCGTAGGCCCCGCGGCCAGCTGTGCGCCAGTGCATCCGTGCCGAGCGTGCCCTCGGTCAGGGAATAAAACAGGTCGCAATGGGACGAGTCGTGGGAGGCAAACAGGTCTACCTGTGCGTCGCCGAACTGATCCCAAATCAGCTGAACCGTCCGGGGATGGAGTCGCCATTCTCCAGCGAGAGGCCGAACTCGAGACAGCTCGTCGGCCGCCTGGTTCAGGTGTCCCGGGATATAAATGGCTCGAAGCGACCTCAGATGCTTCTGACTCCATATGAGGAGGTGGCGAGCGAGTTGCGACATACGGCGGGAGCGTAGACCACCTTGATGGTTGATGTACGCTACTGTTGCGGTATTGTCTGATCGGACTAGTACGTGCTGACCCCTGAGCAGCGCATGGAAGCGGTGCAGGGCGAGACGTACAGCCAGCAACTCGAGGCAATTGACATGCCAAAGGCGCTGGGGTCCTGTCCAGGAGCCCGCGGCAGCATGACCATTGCACATGGCGCCCCAGCCCGTGTTGGAGGCATCTGTTGATACAACAACATGCCGGGAAACTCGTTCTAAGGGCACTCCGGCCCGTAGAAAACTGAGGTTCGCCCACGGGGTGAAGGTCTGACGGCAGGCTGGAGTCACTGGGACTTGGAGCGTGCCGTGTTGCCATGCCCACCTCGGGACTCGATCGCGAAGCCAAAGCTGAAGCGGTCTCATATGAAGCAATCCCAG
Organism: Rutilus rutilus; assembly: GCF_951802725.1. Taxonomy (NCBI): domain Eukaryota; kingdom Metazoa; phylum Chordata; class Actinopteri; order Cypriniformes; family Leuciscidae; genus Rutilus; species Rutilus rutilus. Next base: position 65,845,284 of record NC_140209.1, read on the forward strand.
CGGCGTTACTGCGGCTGCGGATGCCATATGCCCCAGGAGCCTCTGAAAAAGTTTCAGTGGAACCGCACTCTTGCCCTCGAACTGACGAAGACAAGTCAGCAGTGACTGCGCGCGCTCGCTCGTAAGCTGCGCGCACATGGCGACCGAGTCGATCTCCATACCGAGAAAAGAGATCCTCTGCACGGGGCAGAGTTTGCTCTTCTCCCAGTTGACCCGAAGGCCCAGACGGACTAGGTGCCGGAGCACTAGGTCCCTGTGTTCGCAAACCTGGTCTCGAGAGTGAGCTAGGATCAGCCAGTCGTCGAGATAGTTCAGGATGCGAACCCCGTGTTCCCGGAGGGGAACAAGGGCTGCCTCGACGACCTTCGTAAAGACGCGAGGGGACAGGGCTAGCCCGAAAGGGAGAACCGCGTACTGGTATGCCTGCCCCTCGAAAGCAAACCGTAGAAACGGTCTGTGTCGAGGTAAAATGGAGACATGGAAGTAGGCGTCCTTCAGGTCGATCGCTGCAAACCAATCCTGCGGCCGCACACACTGGAGGATGTGTTTGGCCGTGAGCATCTTGAATGGCAGCCTGTGAAGGGAGCGGTTCAAGACGCGCAGGTCGAGGATTGGCCGTAACCCACCGGACTTCTTGGGTACAATGAAGTAAGGGCTGTAGAAGCCGGACTTCATTTCGGCTGGAGGGACAATCTCGATCGCACCCTTCGCCAGCAGGGTGGCGACCTCCGCTCTCATGACAGGGGCATTGCCACCGACCATAGTGAAGCGGACTCCCCTGAAGCGGGGAGGAGATCTCGCGAACTGAATCGCGTAGCCGAGCCTGATGGTTCTCGCGACCCAGCGGGACAGTCTGGGAAGCTCTAGCCAGGCCTCCAGAAAGTGCACCAGCGGGGTCATACGAACCACAGACGTACCGTCGGTGGGGCAGCGAGGCGGAATGACCGGCACCGGCGAGGGTGGCATAGCGGCCCTGTGCGGGGGCACGGTCATTAACCGCGTCCTGCCAGAGGAGGCCAGGGGAGGGCGCGCGTCCCACGGGGGCGTGCTCTGGCAGGGGTCTGGCGACAGAGGGGGATGAGAGGAGCGTGGCCCGTGGGCGGCGCGTGCTGTCATCCCACACCTCTGGGACAGAGGAGGGCGGCAGTGGCGGGACCCGAGGGTGGCGCGCACTGCGGCCCTCTGGCTCTGTGGGCTCAGGATTGGGGATTTCGATTCTTTCTTTAACCACATTAGGGTGCTGCCCGTCATGGGACGAGCAGCGGGGAGTGGAGAACAAAAGATTCTCCCCCGGCCCTCCACCGGGGGAAGGAGTGGCCCTGCTACCACCTCCTGTAGAGAAAAGAAAGCCAATCCTGAGCTGCCCGTCTCAGGAGCGCCGCTTAGCCTGGCGTTTAGCGGGCCGCGGGGCTGGAGAGGGCTGTGGCGCCTTCCTACGGCTTCCTCCGCGACGCGGCGCCGGTGAAGGCTGCTGCTGGGGCCGTGCGGGAGGGGCGGGAGCCGTGGGAGGGCGCCCCCGGCGGCGAGCAGGCTGAGGATTCTGTACCGGCGGCTGAGCAGCAGCAGCGCGTCGGGGCAGAATGTGCTTGATCGCCTCAGTCTGCTTCTGGGCAGTCGAGAACTTTTGGGCAAAATCCTCGACCGCACCGCCGAAAAGGCCGGCCTGGGATATGGGAGCGTCAAGCAGACGAGTCCGCTCGGGCTCACGCATATCAGCCAGGTTCAGCCAGAGATGTCTCTCCTGGACCACAGCTGTGGACATCACCAAACCCAGGGAGCGCGCGGTCACTTTCGTCGCCCGGAGAGCGAGGTCAGTGGCGGCGCGCAGCTCATCAAAGAGCCCTGGGTCTGTCCTACCCTCGTGCATGTCACGGAGCATCTTGGCCTGGTAGACCTGCAAGATGGCCATGGCATGCAGAGAAGCAGCTGCCTGTCCCGCCGCTCTGTAAGACTTCGCCACCATGGATGACGAAAATCTACAGGCTTTGGACGGGTGCTTTGGATCACCACGTGATGAAGCGCTTGCCGGACACAGCTGCATCGCGACAGAACGTTCAACCGTGGGAATCCCAGTGTACCCACAAGCATCAGCTCTATCGAGGGGAGGAAAGGCGGAGAAAGCCGACGAACGATCGCGGGAAGACATGGGAGCCTTCCAGGACCGCGTGACTTCCTCATGCACTTCCGGGAAGAATGGTATTGGGGTTGGGCGGCGACGAGTGTCAGCGGCCGCTCCCAAAAACCAATCATCCAGCCGCGAGCGCACTGGATCAGGTGGCGGGGACCACTCAATACCAATGGCCGCGGCTGCCCGGGAAAGCATGGCGGTCAGCTCGGGATCAGACTCGGGCAATGCTGGCGCGCCCGAGGGCGGCAACACAGCCGAATCCTCACTTCCCGAGGACTCGCGCCCACCTTGTGATGCAGCGATCGACATCGTATCTTCCTCTGGAGCTCCAAACGAGATGCGCTGGGGCTCCGAAGAGGAACCAGCGGTCTCAGTTTGGACACTCGCGGGTGCTGATGCTGGAGAGGGGTGTGTGGACCGTGGACGTGTCGGCGGTATGTCCCACACAGTCACCCTCAGGTCACCCCGGCCACCAGCCGAAGTACTAGCCCTCTCGGGACCAGTAGATCGGGGTGTGGGTAGGGGGACTCTCGCTCTAGTGAGCTCATTGAGTCTCGACCGCAGCATAGAGATGGTCATGTTCCCGCAGTGGGAACATGAGTCATCCACGAACGCTGCTTTAGCGTGATCAACGCCCAAACACGCTAAGCAGAGATCGTGCCCATCAGAGAAAAATATGTCGCGACCGCAACCAGAAGTGCACGGGCGAGGCATCTTTAAAAAGACGTGCCACGTGCAATGCTCTTTTTGTGAGAGGATAAACTCCGCGGATGCTGAAGCGAACAGGGAGAAACACACTAACTGTCAGATCACTGAACAGACCAGCAGGGTAGTGAGCACTCGCTGAAATCGCCGTCACACCAACACCGGAGAGTTCGCTCGTCTCGAAGGTAAGAGAAGACTAACTCAGAATATTTGGCTTGCAGGAGTGGAGAAGTTCTCGGCTCCGAAGCGAAAGCATGTCTGCATTGTGCAGCGTACTTCCTTATATACCCCCTGCGGCGGGCGGAGTTACGCTATGCAAATTCCGCAGACCCATGGCATTTCATTGCCATTGGCTCGTTTTCTAATACTCGAAGGTGATAGGCTTCTAAGCGAAACCCCAATCGTCGTCATCCGACGTAACTCGGAGTGACCACGAAAGGGAACTATAACATCCTGGTTAGTGGGATCACCATATTTTTGCACATTAACTAAAAAACATTTATCGTACATACTATGGATCTTGATGTCCTCTTTAGTCTCCCGAAGAAGACTGTCCAGTTTGTCCAATGTTTTTTTTAGATGTTGATAATGCTGAGTCATCTCTTTTACAATGATCATCTTCTCCTCCTCCATGCGCCTGACCAGCAGGACTTGCTCAAACAGTCGCCTCTTCAAGCCGAGACTCGACACTATTTCTGAAAATAAAAGTGGAGGGGAAAAACCTTCAAACACTAACACACAACATATTCAGCTTTACGTCTAGCACAGTGTTCTTCACTAGTCATTCTGAGGGCCTTGAGAATAATATTGATGAAGAACTTTATAAGGGTAATAATATAACAATATCCTAACTGTATCATCCCTTAAGTATGCATATAATAATGCAGCCAATACACATAATTGACAACAACTGAAACATCACACTACAATATAACAGAAAGTTAAAGAAATGCTCATCCCAGTATTAAGATTTATCTATTTGTATTAAAGACATATTGAAAGGATATCTAATTGGTAGGCAGAGTTATTTCATGCTTGGGTTGGATTTTGCCATTTCAGAATAGATATGGTTTTCTTCTTAAATGTGTTTGGCTATTGCAGCTCTTATATATAAAAGAAAAGTGATGACCACTACTAGTATAGAGTGTGTGTTACAGGAGTAACAATAACTATCAGATTATCACTATGGGCCAGTTGTTCAAAACATTTAATCTGGATCAAAATTATCCGGATTTGGAAATCCCATTTTTTCTTGTTCAGGATCAGGTGATCCGTCTTACTTTTATGCCGGTTTTTCAAAGCAACATTGGACTGGTTCACCCTGATCCAGATACACAGTTTTCAAGATTACCAAATCCGGATTACCAGTGCTCTAATTGGGACAACATATCACAATGTGGGCTACCAGCGATGTGAAGAACAGGCAGAAGAGCCAACATGGGGTCACTGTAAGTGTTTCTTATTTTGAGACAAAACACAGAAATAACACAAACATCCACTTCCATTCATAATTTCTTTAATGACCCCTCATCTGAGCCACAACAAATAAAACACACATATATACATTAACAAATACATTGTGGATATTTTGAAAACATCTTAAAAAAATAAATAAAATGGCTAAATGTCCAATAGTTAACAAAATAAAGAATGTTCAGGGTTCTTCTTCATCTCTGATGATTGTTTCTTTGAAATTAATATACGGAGATGAATGACAGAAAAATGGAATATATTATTTTTGTTTGTTATTGAAATCTGCTTAGGTGATTATTTCATGGGGACAAGATCATTTTTATTTTATTTTTACTTTACTATACTATACTGAATAGCTTAATTGGTAGCCTATGTCTACTTTATCACTGTTAAAACGGTTACACAAGTCAAGTGCAAAATATAAATAAAAGTATATACACTAAATGATACAAATGTATTATTGGACCAATTTTAAAGTTTTACTACATTTTCTTCCTGGAATCCACCTTGAAATCCTTCCCCCTGTTGGGATCAGGATGATCCTGTTTTTTGGATCAAAGTTATCCAAATCCTACTGACAAGTTTTGAACAACACAAACTGAAGGTTTGATCCAGATTAAAGCTAGGATTGGATCCTGTGATCTAATCTGAGTTCAGATTCCTTCTTTCCCTTTTGAACAACCCATTTTCAAGATTTGATCCAATCCGATAACCAAAATCCGCTCAGCTTACCTTTGAACAACTGGCCCTATGTCTTCATATGGGAACATTACAGATCATTTTTCAGATAGCAACAGAATATATAATGTGTTATTCTTTACTGTATGTTGCACCTTTTTTACTGGGTGGCAGTGTTAAATTGCTGAGTGTTATTACTTGTATTAACAATCAACTGAATTTTGTGAATTCAAAAATCCCAAAAATAAAACACATTAATTAGCATCTCCTTGTGCTTCCCAAGGCAGAATAAAGTCATCAGAGAGACTGCATGCTGCTTCGGTGTCAGTTTTCTCTTCACAGCCAGGAATGGTGTTGTACAGCACTATCTTCTCTCTGAGTGTCTTTTTGAGCTCACCAAGTCTTCTCCGTTTGCGTTGCCTTGTTTGGTTGCTGTCTGTAAGTTGTAAAAAATATATATATTAGAAAAAAAAATGTAAATTACAAAATGCAAGTTGAGTGATGTAGTATCAAATACCATTTTGTCGACACAGATCATGCTTCTTTCTTCGGATGGAATAAATAATCTCCTGGATTTCACTCTGGAGCTCTTCCTGCTACTGTGAGTCCTGTGTCTCTCTTGAAAACCAGAAAACACAGTATCACTGCAAAAATGTAGACAAATATATATGGAAATGTATACACCAGCGACTATATTACATACCAGTGGCTGCCCATTGCTTGCCATCACACACCCACCGATCTGCATCCTCCATAGAGATGTTTAACTCCTGCTTGAGACTCTCAAGATCGGCTGCTTCCACTTCTGCTCTCTGTGTAGTCTATTTAAAAAGAGAAAAAAATGACAGAAAACACAGTATCACTGCAAAATTAACCACAATTGCCCCTGAAAAAAGTGCAGGGGAGAGCACAATCACATTCATAGTGTCTCCAGGGCTCAGGAAACACCTTAACGTGCGGTCTAGGCTTCTTACTTTGACAAATCTTTTCGCCAGTGTCTTGTGGAGACTCTCCACCTTCCTATTGTTCATCCCATGGCAAGTACAGTAATCATATCTCCTCTGCCTATAAAAAAACAAAACCAATAAGAACAAATCAATTGTACAATCTAGCATTGTGTGTCAAACACACTGGTTAACCCTTTTTTCAACCAACCTGACTTGGTCCTGTAGTTTGTAGTAGGAGCTGCCCTTGAAAGGAAGCTATTGACCTGTTCCAGCTCTTCAACAACAGTGTTTCCTGCACCCTCCTGGCTTCTCCCGCCCCACCTAACCTGCTCCAGAGAATAAGACCAAGACCTTTATCATTCAAATCTTATTTATTAGTGTGTGTATCATCAATTGAATTTGGTGCCATGAGCAAATTTTGATATGTTTAATATTTGAAAATATAAAATGTTCTGAGGTAGGATAACAATGAAAGAAAAGCTTTCACAACTGCAATTGTGCAGTCAGAACTTTTGGAAGGGATCAGGAAGCATATCCAGGGCCCGGTTTTTCAAAAGGTTTAATCCGGATAAAATTTATCCGGATTTAGTAATCCTTTTTTTTGCGATCCGTGATCACGTAATCCAGCTTACTTTTGAGCCAGTTTTTCAAAGTAACATCGGATTGGATCAATCTGATCCGGATAGGAACTTTTCAGGATCACCAAATCTGGATAACCAGTGCTCAAACAGGATAGGAAATCACAATGTAGAACTATAGATATGTAAAGAGCAACAAGTAGAATAGCCAGTGTGGGGTCAATATAAGTTTATTTTTATTTGAAATGAAAACACACACATTTAAAAAAAAACTAAAAACAAGAAAAAACCCACCCCATCCTCTTCCAGCAGTCCGCTCATTCCATTCTTTGCATTTTTTTTGGGGGGGTTATTCTGTAATCATTGCATGCATCACTAATAAATATTCTAAAAACAAAAATATTTTCGATTGTGATGAATGACTAATATATCAATTTGTGACAGAATAAAATTTATTGGTTTTGGTCAATTTTGACAGCTGTTTGGGGGATTATTTTATGAGGCCAAACTCTTTCTACTTTGCCTATACTGAAAGGCTGAATACGTTAAAGCCTACCTAATGACTGTAGCCTGACGGATGAACAAATAAAATTAAAACCTTATGAATAAATAGGATATCTTGTAAAATACTGCATGATCCAAATATAGTATTATTTGATACATTTTTAAAGTTTTCATTACATTTTGGGCATGAAATCCACGCTGAATCCACCCTTCTGATGGGATCAGTTTAATCCAGATTTTTTGGATCAAAGTGATCCAAATCCTACCAAAAAGTTCTGAAAAACCCAAACTAAAGGTTTGATCCGGATCAAAACCAAGATTGGATTACGTGATCTAATCCGATTATGTAATCCGTTTTTTCTTTTGAAAAACCCATTTTCAAGATTTGATCCAATCCGTTATCCAAAATCCTAGTGGATTACTTTTGAAAAACCGGGCCCTGCAAACAACCCTGATGTTAAACCAGAATGACCAGTACTGTTGTAACAGTGTGATCACTGAGAGTAATGTTAATTATGTTTAAAAAGTTCATAAGCATATATATACACACACACACACACACACCCAACACACACAGACACTAAATAAGTGGTTTTAAACTTGTCCTTGAGGATACCCAGCACTACACATTTTGTATATCTCACTTATATGACACACTTGATTTAACTCATCAGCTCATTAGTAGAGACTGCAAGACCTGAATTGTGTGTGTCAGATAAGGGAGACATACTGTACACAATGCAGTGCTGGGGTCCTCCAGGACAGGTCTGAAAACCACTGCATTAAAGTATTTCAGTAATGTTTACTACTCTTGACTTATGAAACGTGCATATTTACCCAGATAATAATCAAGCTACATTTTTTCTGATGCTGTAAGGATGTTTCATTAAAACATTAAAACGTAAACTTAACTCACACACAGTACCTCACATTTGCCAGTGTGAGCCTTGGCATGCATTACAGATAGAAAAGGCTTCATCATGGGAAGTGGTTGGAGCTCGGATAACTTTTCTGCCATCTTTTCCAAATAAGGCCAGTGCCTGTAAAGGGGAAACTGCCAAAACTGGTAAGGAGACAAACCAGGATCTAAGTGACTAGTACAATTCCTGTAACACTACAGTATGTAGTCATATGTAAGGTAATTTGTCATATCAGTACTGATAAGGTAGTAGCCATATTCATTTTCTAATTCCATAATATAAAAAATGTGTGATTTTTAGCTAGTCATGGTGTTATTCCCATGCATGGCGTATATTAATAAAGGTAAAACATCAGTAAAAACTTCAGTTATCATTTGGCAAAGATGTGATTATCTGAGCCACAAAACCTGTGTATATTAAATATGGAGTCATCTCAGCCTTAATAAGCCTGTTAACAAGCAGAATCACTGAAGGAAAGAAGAGAACAGAAAAAGAGACGAGTAGAAACACAAGAACTACAACTGACTTCAGCCACAGCTTTAGATGAAATCAACTGAAGAGAAAAGAAGACATTAAATCTCTCAAAATCTCAATAGAGGAGGATTAAACAACTCCACAAACAGCATTACCAGCTGTGTTCAAAAGTAGTAGTTTGGTAAATAGTTTCCAAAATTCTAAATTGTAGCATTTTTGTTTGTGTATATTTCTATTAAGAAATTAATCCCCAAATGTTGTTCCCCAAACTTTTCTATTCTTATATAATAAAAATAGTCCAAGTGGGAACTGGGAACGCAAAAAAACCCCACATTTTTTAAATACGGTCTCGCAATTATATGGCACAGCTGTAATTTATTTCTTCGTTCCAAACCCGGAAGTGTGAAAAGAATCAATTCGAGGAGGAGCTGCTGGATGTTTACCATACTGTCTATGATGTTTACTCGTCTCACAGTGAAACCGAAAGCAGCCAGCCAGCAGCCAGCCGATGACTGTAAAGAGCCATTTGGGAAGATAGAAAATCAGCAATCGCTTCACATGTGACAGTAAGTCGTTAAACTTTTCATAGCTGTAATATCGATAGTATTTGCGTCCAATCAGACCTTATGACGAACTCAAACTGAAATGCATGATAAAGTTGAAAGTTATACTTTCGTGATATCTAGGCCTAGCCTATACCTCACGACACGTCAATTACACTCAATGGCTGAAAATGGTTAAACTTGCTCTTACGTTTTCCTTTAACAGGAGAATATTAGTTTAATGTTGAAATATTTGGTTGATTTTAAACTATTTAACTATTTTTATAATCTAGATGTGTTCAGTGACGCGGTAAGACTGGGGAAAGGGAGTGTAGTCGCAGGATAAACAGACAAACGCGTAAAAATAACACCATATTTGCTTAATGAGAGACGAAAAACGGATCGTGAAAAACACCTAACGTTACAAGAGTTCAGCAGTGTCATTAAAGTGAAGGTGAATCCAGTGTTTAAACGAGGCTGCTGTGTTTGAAAGTGTGGCTGACCGCTGACATGTTCTAAAAACCAACATTATTTACAGAGAAAAACTGTTAATTTTGCGTTAAAGCAAATTAAATTCATTTGTGTTTTCTGTGTCCACATACAGGTCTGAAAAGTCTCTCATCAAGGAGGAAGAGAATGAGCAAACTTCCTGTAAAATGAGTGTGTGTGAGGAGAGAGAGGAGGAGAACCGTACCTGTAAAATGAGTGTGTGTGAGGAGAGAGAGGAGGCGGCGTCTGTTCACACTCAGAGAGCAGCATCTCCAGTATCCAGCTGTGTGTCTATGAAGAGTAACAGATCCATGTTTAGTCCCCCTGAGTTCAGTGATGGACCTGCTGTGACCTCTGACCCTGTGTGAGTAACATGAATTTCAGGGCCGGTCAATATTCTGCTGGCGCTCTAGACAAGATATATTATATTATATTATATTAATAGCCCCTAAAAACTACAACACTGGCAATAACACACAAACACAAATAGTTGTTAAAATAAAGGGTAAAAAGGCTATATAAAATATGTATCTAAATTGAATATATCTATAGATATCCAGATAACTAGTTAGTCTCATTAGCCTCATATGGCGATCCTATTCTTAAACATAGACTGGAAAACTACATATCCAAACTTAAATGGATGCTGAACTTAAAGTGCTGATTTACATTTATTTTAATTTTCTATTAATATAAAACCTGTGCCTGGTCACCCTAAAACTGCAAGTTAAATTGGTAAATCCAACCAAGTTGTCTTTAAAGTTTGTCTCAAACTATCAATATGCTCTGGGAGTTTTAGGCGCAGTAGCCAATATGGCCGCTAGGTGACATTCAAACTCCATTTAGTGATTTAAAAACTTGAAAGATTTTAATTTCATGAATGCTTTGGACCACTGGCCTCTTTTGATAAAAGACACATAGGGTTTTATTGCTGAAGTGAAAGCAAGCAACAACAGAAGTAAAAAAAAAAAAAAGTTTTACACTGAACTTGAATTAAATGTAACTAAAATGAAAAAGTTTCCACTAGTGCTCCGTCCCAGTTAAAATATTCTAAAGTAACTCCTCAAAATATGAAATAAACATCAACAACTCACACAAATTGTAGTTATGATTCTTACTCCTATATTGTTTTTTCTGCTCTTCTTCTTTGCTTCTCTTCACCAGTGTGTCTGTGAGTTTATGACCGTTTTTAAAAAGTAGACTTAAATTTTTTTTTTTTTTTAGTAAATAAATAAAAAACTATAACTGACAAAGGGCATCAACTTTGAACGTCAACTTATAACAATGAATTGACTAATTCACCGTTAATAAATGAAGTTTATTTGCAAAAACTGATAAACGGCATGTTTAAAAATAATAAACGGACTGCTGTGTGTTATCCTCCACATATAGCACATTCTGAATCTTAAACACGTTTTGTCACAAATTTACTTAAATTAATTTAAATTTTAAATTTTATGGAGAGGAAATGACAAATGGGAAGAGATCTACTGCTCAAAAATCAGCTAAAATCACACTAAATCATATCAGAAATAAGAAAGCTGGCTTGAGAGCAACAGTGGGGATTTTAGGGGTTTTAAATAAATACCATAGGGGTGTAACCCCGGCATCCTGGCCAAATTAGCCCCTTGGCCTCTGTCCATCATGGCCTCCTAATCATCCCCATATACTGATTGGCTTCATCACTGTCTCCTCTCCACCAGTAAGCTGGTGTGTGGTGGGCGTTCTGGCACAATATGGCTGCCGTCACATCATCCAGGTGGAGCTGCACATTGGTGGTGGTTGAGGAGATTCCCCCTTTTCATATGAGAAGCGCTTTGAGTTCCTAGTAAAGTGCCATATAAATGTAACAAATTATTATTATTATATAATCTTTATTCACATTGTCCGTAATGATTACTGAGATTCACATTCGGACGGGACTAAAATCACAGAGAAGCTCTGGTAATTATTACTTTACCCCACCTCTCCATGTTAAACTAGTCCTGTTCGAATAGGGCTTTAACACGTTTTGCCAGAAAAGCCGGTATTGTCCATTCTCAAGGCATCGCAAGTTCATGGTTTACAGCAGAAACTGACAAGCACTCTTGTTGTTTGTGAAAACAACCCGATAAGTCCATTTTAGCCAATCAGCGTGCAGTATTCAGGTCAGGTGACAAGGCTGCTAGTCACTTTCTTCATGAAACTTACCCACTGTAACGGGTGCGCAAGGATAAGGCCAGGGCGAATCCAAATGCTTAAACAGATTTAATAACAAAAGGCAAAACATGAACAATCCAGACCCGAGATCAAGGCAAATAATCCAATTGAGAGCATAAACTAATAATCCAAACACGGAAGGGAAACCAGAAACATACGAAAACCCCATCTAAACTACACTACCAACAACGACTCAGACAAACTAACTGAAAAGCAAATGGTCTGTTCTTTCTTTTGATATATTGCATGTTCAGTTAGTTATTCATACAACAAAATATTCTGTGGGCCATGAAATATTTGTGAAAATGATTTAAAAAACGCACATTATATCCCGGTGTGCCTTTAGTCTCATTTACCCTACCATTAATAAAACAAGTTTTCTCTCTAAAACGATGCATAATACACATACTGCTCTATAAATTACAGTTTTGTTGGCCAAAAAATCTGCAAAGAAACAATTTAAAATATTTCTGTTGTTTTTTCTCAGCATCAACAACAGGAAGAGAAAGAGAGCAGCTTCTCCAGGATCCAACTGTGTGCCCATGAAGGCCCCAAAATTCAGTGATGGAGCAGTGACCTTTGACCCTGTGTGAGTATCATCATGTAGAGCAGTGGTCTCAAACTCAATTCCTGGAGGGCCACAGCTCTGCACAGTTTAGCTCCAACCAGCTCCAACTCACACCTGCAAGGAAGTTTCTAGTAATCCTGAAGACCTTGATTAGCTGGATCAGGTGTGTTTGATTAGGGTTGGAGCAAAACTGTGCAGATCTGTGGCCCTCCAGGAATTGAGTTTGAGATCACTGATGTAGAGTGAGAGACACATGAACACAGAATGCACAAAGGTTCAGAACTTTAACATGTATAACAAGTAACAAGTGGAATTCAAGATACAAAGAAAGCAATCCTTTCACTTTGTTAAAGTGTCTTAAATAGTGTTTTCTTACGCTTCTGTCTGTCATTTCCCTGTTAGATCTACATTTACACAGGAATGATTTTTGTTGCATGTGTTGCATCAGTGTTATGTCGACAGTTATCCTTTAAATTAGTGATGTACTGAAATTATCAATCTTGATAAAAACTGAAACGAGAAAATTCTGGCTAGGAATAAATAAAATCAGTGGTTCCCAATCTGGTTGTTGTGTTGAATAGCTAGGGGGTGCCACAAAATCTCTGCTCATTTCAATATTTGTTTATATCAATATATATAAATGTACGTTTTGTAAGGAAAATCTGATCGATCTGCCATAAATCAGCCAATATTAACTTGCTATAAATAGACTGCTTATCTCTAAACTTGCCAATCATATGTTGATGACACTTTTAAAAATCAGGAATTTAAATCATCTGATCAAGATAAAAGGAAATCTGTGATTTTCTATTTCTAAAGGAAAGGTGGCAGGTTCTTTAGACATAAAATCTTCTCTGACTTTTCACATGCTTCACTTGTGGCAAAGGAGATTTTACTGTGCAACTAGGAAATGCAGAAACAAACTGAGTTTGCAGTCTCTGTCATCAGTCTCCATTTTGTGTCTCTGTTCTTCTTAATGTGTTTTCAGTGGTGTGAGAGCTGACCAGATCAGAGATGTGTCCTGTCAGACCAGCACATCCTCCTCCTGTCAGAAACACATCAGTCATCATGACACAGAAGCAGCCCTGCAGCTCGATTCTCACCAGCCAGTGCATGATGATCTGCAGAGAGTCAAAGACCAGCACAAAACCAGCATGAAGAACAAGTATGAGAGCTTATTTGAGGGAATCAAACTACAAGAGAATCAGACCCTCCTGAACAGGATTTACACACAGCTGTACATCATAGAGGGAGAGAGTGAAGGGGTGAATGAAGAACATGAGGTGCTGCAGATGGAGAAAAGTTACAAGACACTCCAAGATACTCCAATCAACTGCAATGACATCTTTGATCCTTCACCTGAACTAGGATATGAGGAGAAGAGAAGAGAGAAGAAAGACAAAATCAAGACTGTTCTTACTAAAGGCATCGCTGGAATTGGAAAAACCGTCTCTGTGCAGAAGTTCATTCTGGACTGGGCCGAGGGAAAAGCCAATCAGGATGTAGATTTCATGTTTGTTCTTCCATTTAGAGAGCTGAACTTGATTAAAGATCATCAGTACAGTCTTCACAGACTTCTGCTGGACTTTCATCCTGAACTTCAAGATCTGGACTCAAAGATTTATGATGAATGTACAATTGTGTTCATCTTTGATGGTCTGGATGAAAGCAGAATTACACTGATGTTTTCAGACAGTGAGAAAGTTTCTGATGTGACTGAGTCTTCATCAGTGGGTGTGTTGATGTCAAACCTCATGAAAGGAGATCTGCTTCCCTCTGCTCTCATCTGGATCACCACCAGACCAGCAGCAGCCAATCAGATCCCCTCAAACTACATCAACCGTGTGACAGAAATTCAGGGATTCAATGAGCCTCAGAAGGAGGAATATTTCAGGAAGAGAATCAGTGATGAGCATCAAGCCAGCAGAATCATCTCACACATCAGAAGAGCAAGAAGCCTCCACATCATGTGTCACATACCTGTCTTCTGCTGGATCTCAGCCACTGTGCTTCAAAACATCCTGAAACAAGATCTCAGTGCAGAAATCCCTCAAACTCTGACTGAAATGTACATACACTTCCTCCTCATTCAAACTAGTATGAGGAACCAGAAGTATGAAGAGAGAGATCCAGAGAAACTCCCGCAGTCCAACAGAGGAGTGATTGTGAAACTTGCTGAACTGGCTTTCAATCAGCTGATGAAGGGCAATGTGATGTTCTATGAGGAGGACCTGATTGAGAGCGGCATAGATGTCACAGATGCCTCAGTGTATTCTGGGATTTGCACTGAGATCTTTAGGGAGGAATCTGTGATTTATCACAGGAAGGTTTACAGCTTTGTACATCTCAGCTTTCAGGAGTTTTTTGCAGCACTGTATGTGTTTCTCTGCTATTTACACAAGAACACTGAAGTTATGAAAATGTACCTGACAGGAATGTCCATAACTCAGTGTGGAAAGGTTCCTCTTGATGTATTTCTGAAGGAAGCAGTAAATAAAGCCTTGAACAGTAAAAATGGACACCTGGATCTTCTCCTTCGATTCCTTCATGGCATCTCACTGGAGTCCAATCAGAGACTCTTACAGGATGTGCTGATTCACACAGAGAACAACCCAGAGAGCACCAAGAAAATAATCCAAAACCTCAAACGAGGTCAAAAAAACAATGTTAGTCCTGAAAGATGGATGAATCTGTCACACTGCTTGATTGAGATGAAGGATAATTCTGTTGTTGAAAAAGTGCAGGCGTTTTTAAAATCTAAAGCGAAATGTAAAATTCTTTCTCTTGCACAATGCTCAACTTTGGCAAACATGATCCTGATGTCAGAGGAGGTGATGGATGAGTTTGACCTTAAAAAGTACAACATTAAATCAAAGGAGGGTCGAAGGAGACTGGTACCTGCTGTGAGGAACTGCAGAAAAGCTTGGTGAGTGTGAAGATCTAATAACACAATTACATGTGACCAGGGGTTAAAGTGGGCCGGAACGGTCTGGAACTGTGTTCCGGCACCTCAGATAAATTAATAAATAAATAGATTAATTAATATCAATGATAGTGCGATGGTAGGCGGTGCGCAAACATGCTTCCTGATGTTATGTTCTCAGTCACGGTTCTCCTGTCTGATTTGAGTGCATCTACGCCGGTTCACGCATGCAGACAAAGTCCTTCCTCCCCTCCCCGCTGAACGCCAGCGATTACAAATGTGTGAAATGCACTCACGGTGGTTGAGCGTGGTAAAGTTAGTTTTAGGTTCGATATTCGCCGGACATGTGTTTGCCCTTCCCACTCTTCTATAGGGTCGGCAGTCTTACAATTCAATTCAATAGCAGGATTAGTTTTAACATTATGTAACCATTGTATATCGACATGAAATATTCATTCAAAATCACCTACGTGCGTTATAGCTGCATATTTATACCTGAGAATGATTTGACGCATTTCCACAGCGCATGATGTCTAAGGGAATGTCTGCCAATTACACCAACTGCGGTAAACAGCCTATAATTTGTATTATTTAAAATTACTTTTAACATTTAAAAACAGACGTTTTCAAATTCCAAAGCTTGTAGAAGGTTCCTATTGGCAATACAATCCTGGTAGCCTTGAGTAAATTAACTTGTCTAAGAAAATGATTCATAAAAACATAAATATCAGTTGAGCCTATGTTTATTTTCTTCACTGACACAGACGAAAATGAAAAGACTATCAGTCAAAGTTCAGCTTTAGGAGGGGAAGAAATAGGGCAGGATAAGGAGGCTGAGATAAAAAGAAAGATGAAGATGAGGAGAGAGCAGGTATTGACAAATAATCGAATGCCCACTGACATGGTTTTAAAGCTACTTCTTACCCATTTTTTGGGTAACAATTGCACAAATTTCATACAATTGCCAAATTTTTCTCGGGGGAGAAAACCCCAAAGGGTCCCTGAATCCCCCCTAACTACCTCACATTTGAATGCCCGTGTCTGTGGGTGGGGCTGTGGATGGTAATTTGGGCTGGTGTGGCTACAGTGCCAGGGCTGAATTTTTCCATTTTCAGCCCAGTCAATTTTAACATAGTATCGTCGTCGTATCAGTGTAGATGTAGATGGACCAAAATACAACCATTAAAATATCAAGTAAATAAGTATTGTGATAGTTGGTGCCACAGTGACACTCTAGTCTCAAAAAGTATTGCTATACCACGATACCCAATATGTTGTCCCACAGTGAGTAATTTTTCCCTGAGGGTTCCCCCACCTGCCAAATCCCACTTTAACCACTGCATGTGACACATTGTGATGGATGTTTGATGAATATTATGTTCACAAGCATAAAACATTAATTACTTGCACTAATTGCAGTGTGTTGTTTTCATTCTCAACCAAATTCTCTAGTGTGGAACGGATCACAACATTCACAGTTCACAATAAAAAATAAATAAAAATTCACGGTTCAGATCATTTGCGGTTTTTGAGCCTCGGATCGGACCATTTTTCGGATCAGCTTTTAATTGCTTTTAATTTTTTACCTAAAGCTCACTTGAAGTTATTCGATACCACATCAAAAACTACTAGCCTAACTGATAAAGTGAACAGTCGGTAATAAAATAAGAACAATACACAAATTACAAGGAGAGATGAATACTAAATAACAAAGTCTAACAGTAGTATTCAGGTACAGAAATTAATAATGAAGCCTAATTATAAAATAACACTATTTGTTCACTGTACAAATTAAATATAGTTTCATCTTTGTTTTCAGCTGTATTTTGTTGGTTTATTAGCATTAATGACACAGACAACTGTAGGAATATTAGGTGTGTGCTATTCCTTTAAGACCAAATGCATGGACTGAAAAAACTGAAAAACAGCGGTTTCTTTCTAGACTGTTCACTTGTGACATAACCGACAGAATACTTGCAGAGACAGGTATTTAGACGGGTATTTTGACATCATTTTGTGTCCGTTCAAAGGCAAAGAAACGTGTAAGAGGAATCAATTTGGTGTTCGAGCGCTATCTGAAACGCGCCTCTCTCTCTCTCTCTCTCTCTCTCTCTCTCTCTCTCTGCATGCGTGCACTTCGTGTGCGATTTTCGCCTCTTCTTCCACATTTAA
The DNA here is from genome assembly GCF_951802725.1 of Rutilus rutilus. Taxonomy (NCBI): domain Eukaryota; kingdom Metazoa; phylum Chordata; class Actinopteri; order Cypriniformes; family Leuciscidae; genus Rutilus; species Rutilus rutilus. The sequence continues at coordinate 65,862,584 of NC_140209.1, forward strand.
AATTGGTTGAATGTGTGAACTGGCAAGACAAAACACGTTCAAATTATAAACTTACTCTATGATGGTAAAATTTTAGCAGTTAATCCACAAATCACATGCATGCCGAACCGTGGAGCCTGGTCCGTACGGATCATGGATCAACTGCGATCCGTTCCACCCCTAAAATTAACAGTTTCCTTTTACCTCTTGTAGAAGAATTGCTGGATCTTCCTGCTGAAAAGACAACCAGCGTGATGTTATATGTTGAAGTTGGTCTTGACACCAGCATGCCTTTTAATTAGTTCTCTTTTTTTTCAGTTTGGCAGACTGTAATCTCACAGACCAGGACTGTGAAATTGTGTCTTTAGCTCTACAATCATCAAACTCCCCCCTGAGAGAGCTGGACCTGAGGAACAATCACCTGCAGGATTCGGTGAAGCTGCTCTGTATTGGACTGAAGAGTTCACACTGTCAACTCAATGTACTGAGGTTTGCGTTTCACATTTATTAATTACAGTTTCTCAATTGTTGATATATTTAATTGGAACAATCACCAATACTTAAAAACTCTAATGTACCAAATCCTTAAACCAAGGCTGCAAAATTGGCTTTACATTTCCTGCTTTATACTCAGTTTTCAGTTGTATATCATATAAAAAAACACACAGTTCTCTACATGAAGTACAACATTTAAAATGACTATAAAATCTCTTTAGTCTCTTTGGAAAGCAACTTATTTCAAAATGCCAAGCTCTTTACACCAATAGTAATACCCACTCCTCCCAGCTGTAAACAGTAGTTGTCGAATTGTTCACTTAGAAATCAGGGGCCGTATTCACAAAGCATTTTATCTTACCACTAGGAGTACTCCTAAATCGCACTAAAATATTTTAGCTAGGAGTTTTCTCTTAAAAGTTATTCACAACGCCTTTCAGACCTACTCTTAGTAAAGAAAAATGACAACTCCTAAACTAAGAATGAGTCTTCGTTGCTATGGATGACGTCATTACTCATGCACGAGCTTGACTGAAGTGACCACCTTGATTGGCTGATGATTGTAACGCGGGAATGATTCCAAACACCTCCCCCACGGTGATGAGTGACAGGTGACAGGTCTGAGAATGCGTGTGCTACACAAGTAGTGCGAAGGACGCAAGATGATGAATAACTGAATAAATAGCCTAAATGAATAAAGAGTATAAGGCAAAACAAATAACCTAGTGGCCTAATGAAACATATGGATTGATGCAATATCTTTGCAACATTATTGAATTAATCTGTCACTATATGCCTCTGCCTACGTTTGCAAAGAGAAGAACATTTTAATTTGATTCACAATGAAACGTTACAATTAGTTTACATGCAATGAGTAGCCTAGTTTTGGTTGTTGTTGGTGGCGTTATTGCATCCCTAGATATGCCTACAATGCAAAATTGTTCCCTCGCGATTGGAAGCTCCTGTAGCCGCCGCATACGCATTTCAAAACATCGCAACGTGAAATGCCACAAAAAGCGGTTTGTGAATAGGTCTTAGTGAGTTTGGAGTCCTCTCGACTTCTTTTAAGCTGTTCCAGGCTTAGGTGCTACTTTTAGGGCTAAAATGCTTCGTGAATTACTCTTAATCAAAAAAATTAGGAGTCCTAAAGTTACGAGTGACACGCCCATTATTTTTAGGAGTTGCTCCTAAATTCACCAGTTAGGAGCTTCTTTTTGCCTTAAAATTCTTTGTGAATATGGCCCCAGAGCTTTAGCACAGTTAAATAACATAGATGACCTTTTGCCATTTTGAATGAAAAAAGTGAAGCAAGAGTTAAAAGTGAAGGAATGAGGGTAAGAGGAGGATGAGGACAAGAATAATAATAATGTATATGTACATATTCTACTCATATAATTGTAACAAGCAGACTATGGTATGTATTGTCCTGTGTATAGATATTTTCCTTCACCTGTAGTTAGTTACAGTATGCTGATTTATGAAAGATTTATGATCATAAGCTAATGAAAATGAATGAATAAGATGAAAACAGAGTGATAATGTGGCCATTATCGATGATCCATCATTATTTCATCCACAATTTAATCATTACCTTTATTCAAGATAGCTGTGAGCATCAAAACATGACATAATCCTTTAAGCTCCTGAAATACTCACGAGTCACAGCAAAGTTCTTTTCCGTTCTTCATTTAGGGGTAAAAAGAAGTTTAAAATACATGTCCAGCGATATACTGTTAGCGAACATCCTGGCGCTGCCCACACTGCTGAGAGTGGTGTTTAGATGAATATGTAAACATGTGCTGCTTTCTTTCCTCTCAATAACAAAATAAACACACAACAAAAATGACAGTGGTGTAACTGTAGTTAAGAAAGCATCTGGTCACAGTGATGTGGATGTTTGCACAAGCTTTGCAGTTCGGCACTCCAGTAAAGTCATATCACGTCACGTTTATTTATATATCTCTTTAGAATCAGAATCAGAACACACACAAAGAATTTGTCTTGGTGACAGGAGCTTCCAGTGCAGAAGGGAAGTACAGACATACATAGGAATTACAAAAAAAGAAAAATAACAGATAGATAGAAAAATAAAAATGATAGATCCTACACTTATCCTATGGCACACTTATCCTACAAGCTGTCATCATCACTTTCCTCCTGACTGCTCCCTCACTATCTTCTTTTCTCCCGAAATAGTAGATAACATAGTAGATAATGATGTATGCCTGCTTCTTTCTCCCTGGTTAAGCCTGCGATTTGCTGTTTGCATCCACAAGTGGCCCAAAAAGTGGCTTGCTTTGTGTCAAAAGTCTCTGTTGTCATCTTAGACAAGTGAATGTAATATATTTCTGTCAAGTTAAACCAAACTTTTATTTTGACTGGTTGTTTCTGTGTGTTTATGATATGACGATAGTTTTTCTCAAATGAAATGGTAAAATGCTCATGAAGTGGCTCTGAGCGGCTCTGGAGATGAAATTCGTGCATTCATGTCCTCATATAGAGAGACGGCAAAAGCTGAAAACACCGCAAGCACCACGTGTGCTTCAGCGTGTGTGTGGTAAATAAAACTTCTGTCATTCAGTCACACAGAGACACGCAGAACATGCAGGATTCTGTGCAGGTCTTTTTGCATTTTAATATTCACAGACACTAGTCTATATCATGATTTGATTTAAGTGTACTGACCTGCTTTTTATTTATTCATCAAAAATTTGACAAATTCTGTGAAATTTCGCATTATACAGTAAATTTAGTTTTTATGACTAGTTCCACCATTCTGTCCGCGTTTTCTTTATTGCAGAAAATTTTTATGCACTGACTCCAGTTTCAGTCCACTCCTTGTGAAGCCCTCCCAAGGTCTTGAATCGGCTTCGCTTGACAATCTTCTTAAGGCTGCTGTCATCCCTGTTTCTTGTGCACCTTTTTCTGCCACACTTTTTCCTTCCTGTCAACTTCCCATGAATATGCTTTGATACAGTGCTCTGCGAACAGTAGGGCTGGGAATCGTAAGACATTTTCCGGTTCCGATTCCGGTTCCGCCAAACGATTCCGGTTGCGGTTCCGGTTCCCATTCAATAAAAAATATGAGAACAACTAATAAAAAATAGTAGTAAGGGAAAAATCCACAATCCTTTTTGTGTTTATTTCTTATACTTGTCAAATGAGTTTAACAGACTGGTAATGTCAACAAATTCAACATATTGTTAAGCAATTTTTGCAAAAAATAAATGAATTAGTTTTTCTGAAGGGAAATAAAAATTTCTGCATTCTCTAGAATAATTTGGAACCTCTCCCTAGCTTATTGTATCTCCAGCAGTGGAGAATACCCTCTCAGAAGGGGTAGAATATGCTTGAATGTAAGATGTGTGTAGAACAGATTATTTTTAAAATCTTTTGAATAATTGATTTAAGACTTTACTTGTTTCATTACTGGATAAATCAGCGCTATAGCAGTTAATAAACTGCATGCGTCTTGCGGAAGAACATTGTTGCCGGAGCTACTTCTCTCTATTTATGTCTATGACGAGTCACGCAGGTACTTGGCTACTCCGCAGTAGCTGCGATCCGCCAGTCTAAAGTATAGTCCGAGTAAAAACGCTTATTGCAGGGTTAACGTAGTAATTCTGGATCAGACAAAAACACTGATTGAAAAAAAGCATTCATGATGCACTCGCTCATTGTATACATTTTGTAAATTCTGAACACAAAAAAGTTGCGGACTGCGTCTTTATGAATGTTTTGAAGCATCAGATGTAATCGATACACTAGTTATTTGAAGGCAGCGACTTTCAAAAGGTGATTTACTCTATTTTGGTTGCTACCGTAGACATCAGTTTATACTCGAATTATAAACTACTTCTGTGATCATTTGAATATTTGTAACAGAAATATCGATACTGTGTGATTGTAAAGCTGTTTCATATTGACAACTGCTCTCTCTGGGTCAGCGACAGCGCAAACAGATTTGAATGTTCAGGGGTGAGGTTTTTGTAATTTAGGAATAAGATCGCGTGGGTGTTTGAATCGAGATCTTTTAAAGATTAACTTAATCGTGCAGCTCTCTCTCTCTCTCTCTCTCCTTCTCTCTCTCTCTCTCTCTCTCTCTCTCTCTCTCTCTCTCTCTGCATTGATATCTGACGCAAAACGTATTTGAGGAGCGCGAGGGCTTCATTCATTACTATTTTAATATGAGGTGAGACGTCGCTATTAAAGGATAAGCTCACAGCACTTCGCCAACACAGCACACCAGAACCGTTTTCGGAACCGAAACTTAGGAATTTTGCATGGTTCTGGTATTTTTTTAAAAACACTAACGGTTCTGGATAAGAACCGGTTCTCGGCCCCTAACCCTAGCGAACAGCTAGCCCTTTCAGTGATGACCTTTTGTGACTTACCCTCCTTGTGTCAATGATCGTCTTCTGGACAGCTGTCAAGTCAGCAGACTTCCCCATGATTGTGGTTGAGAGTACTGAACTAAACAGAGAGATACCCTGTATTTATACTGTATGAATGGTAATTTAATCACATTTGAAATGAAATATTTTAATATTTTGAGATAAAAGGGTTTTTATTTTATTTTTTTGAGCTGTAGTCTGTAGTTATTGACATTTATATAAACAAAGGTTTGGAACATTTTGGTTTACATGTTTACAAATATTGCACTTTTTCACGATATTCACATTTTTTGAGACGCACCTGTACGTATATATATATATATATTATACGTATATATATATATATATATATATATATATATATATATTAGGGCTGCTTGATTATGGCAAAAATCATAATCATGAATATTTTGGTCAATATTGAAATCACAATTTTTTAACACGATTATTGGTGGGTGATATGATCAAAGTCTTATTTTATGATATGAGTAATTTTAACCCTCTGGGGCCTGGATGTGTTTTGACATGCCCTGACATTTGTGCTTATTTCTGTTACTTATAACATTTTCATGGCTAAAGTTTGATTACATTGTATTCAGCACAAACTTTGCTACAATAAAATGTGAACAGCATGTTTGTAAAACTTTGTAGTTTTCAGAAAATGACTTTTGTTCTTGGTTTGTGAAAACAAAAAATGTAAGACCCTGAAATAAGGCCTTATAGGCCGCTGTCGGTAGCCTAAAAGAGGCCTAGAAATAGGGTTTCGTTCCGACAAACGGGGCACTACTTTTTATTTTGCTCAATATGTTCAACGTTAACCCTCTGAGGTCTGAGCTGTTTTCTGGGCCCTGGAGGTGTTCTGACATGCTCTGACATTTGTGCTTATGTCACGGTGTGACAAAAGCCAGATAAGGAGAGAGTAAAATCCTCGTGAAGGCAGTATTATTTGGAGACCTCTTGTGGATGGTCGTCTCATCACACCGCGAAATCTGTTGCCATGGCAGCGAGGCCAATTGCCTGATTGACAGCAGGTGAGGAGAATTACAGAGAGTGTTGTGAGAGGAACGCGCATTAAGATGGGGCTTTAAAAAGAGAGAGGAAACAGACGGTCAGGGTGGTTCTCCTCCCGTGAGATACTGTGTTTTGTCGGCGGGTTGTTTATAGTTGAAGTTGGACTGTGCAGCAGGGCGAAGATTGAAGCTGAGGAATGGAAAGGAGAGAGTGAAGTTTTGTCAACGAGAACCCAAGGGATATCGTCAGCAGTGGAAGAGACGCAAAGTGATGAGTATTTGATCCGTGGTTTATATGCACTGACATTGAAGTGTTGTGGAGCGTTTGGAAAGCGTGTGGCACGAGTGGATTATTACACCGAGTGAATTAATGATCTGTCTTCACCCTTTGTTCTTCCTTCACTGAATGTGACGATTGCTACATCCGTCCTGGCTGTCTCTGGGAGAAGTTGAGCCGTGTGAGAAACGAGAGTCGATCCGGTGGGAGAAAGACCGGTGGGTGAGTGCTGGCCCGAATGCACGGTGTGCGAGTGGAATGCAGTGTCTGAAGTGACGATTCACACGGTTTGTGTTATGGAGTGAAGTTTATCGTGTGGAGAAATATTAATAGTCTGCTGTGCACTCTCCTCTATAGTCTTTCACCCGCTGTTCCTGAACAGGGTTTGTCACATTAGGCACCCAACTCACCATTCGAGACAGCCCCGCTCTGTTAATGCTGTTGATCCATTGATTCCTGTTACATTGTTGCAGCGGACAGCTGAACTGGAGCGTCTTGCTTGAGCATCCTTCCCGTCTGGTGGTCACCACACGTCCCTATCAACAGCCACTGCCCTGGTTCGAACGAGAGAAGGTATTGCCGTTGAATGTTTAATTTACTGTTGAATGGTCGAATCCTGTTGCATTATTACAGCGCATAGCTGAATTGGAGCATCTTGCTTAAAGCATCCTCCCTGTCTGGTGGTCTCCACACGTCCTTATCAAAAGCCGCTGTCTGGTTGGAACGAGAGAAGGTATTACAGCTGAATGTTTCATTACTGCTGAATGGTCAAACCCAGTTGCATCGATACAGTGTACAGCTGAAGTGGAGTGTTTTGCTTAGAGCATCCTTCCCATTTGGTGGTCTCCACATGCTCCACCGAAAGTCGCTGTCCTGTTCGGAAAAGGAAAAGGTATTTGAAATGAACGTTTGATACGCTGTTGAATGGTTAAACCCTGCTACCTGGTTACAGTGCACAGCCGAAGTGGAGTGTCCCGCTCAAGTGTCCTCTCCGCTTGGTGGTCTCCGCATGCCCTAGTGAAGGTTTCCGCCTGTTCAGAAAGAGAGAAGGTATTTTAAGGCGAGACACGGCAGGCAAAAACATCGTTTTTTTTTTACTGGTCAAGTTTGAGATTTGGGGATATTTGTCTTCAATAACATGTCTTCTTTCAGACTTGTGTTGAAAAAAAAGTCCGAAATACACATTTAGGTCTTTATTTTATTACACTTTGTCTGTTTGCGTCTGTAGATTTCTCATAAATTCAACAAAAGTTCGCGTTCTTAATCAACGTGCTGCTCCGCGATCTCTGCCGTCAGCCTGTCATCAGAAGCACCGTTAGGAAGCTCTCTCTCTTGTCTACAATCCTGCCGGATCCAAATATGGTCATTTCCTTTTTATCAGCAACCAATCGTGAAAGTAGAAGGGCTGAATGCGCAATCTCATTGGCTGATGAAAAATCTTTAAAGCCCGTTTTCTCAAAATGACTTTTCTCTCATACTCCAAGTCTGAAATCTCCACTTCAGTAGCACCTATATACACCAAACTTTCCAGACTTGTACCTAGTTATATTATGAAGACATTTACAGAGGGATTTGTAAATATATTATTCCTAGCCTGATTTATATAACATTTTATTCCAAAAAACATGGCGAAAATCATTTTTTTAAGGCTATTGGCAGTATTTTCTGATTTACAGGATAACAAAAGTAGATATCCATAAATCCCTCTGTAATTTTTTTCCCATCTAATATGTGAACACAATGAAAAAAATATTTTTAATCTGGCTTTATCCAATACTCAGATATCGTTTTTTAAAATATATACAAATTAGTGCATATTTGATTAGATATTGCCTGATTTGCATATTTAAACATTAAATTACAGAAAACTTGTAATACATTTTTTTCTCATCTTAATGTAGGTAACCAACTGGGAAAGTTTCATGGTGATATCTGCTAGTTAAAAATTTTACCCTATTCACCTGTAGTGTCTCGCCTTAATTGAACGTTTCATATGCTGTTGAGAAGTTAAACCCTGCTACCTGGTTACAGTGCACAGCCGAAGTGGAGTGCCCCGCTCAAGTGTCCTCTCCGCTTGGTGGTCTCCGCATGCCCTGTTGAAGGTTTCCGCCCTGTTCAGAAAGAGAGAAGGTATTTCAATTGAACGTTCCATACGTTGTTGAGAAGTTAAATCCTGTTACCTGGTTATAGTGTACAGTCAAGTGGAGTGTCTCCCTCAAAGCGTCTTCTCCGCCTGGTGGTCCCCACCTGTCTCCACGGAAAGCCTCCGCCCTGTTCAGAAGAGAGAAGGTATTTCAATTGAACGTTCCATATGCTGTTGGGAAGTTAAATCCTGTTACCTGGTTACAGTGTGCAGTCAAGTGGAGTGTCTCCCTCAAAGCATCTTCTCCGCCTGGTGGTCCCCACCTGTCCCCACTGAAAGCCTCCGCCCTGTTCAGAAGGAGAGAAGGTATCACTGTTGAACGTCGCATCTTGTTGAACCATTGAACCCTGTCGTATCGTTGCAGGGCACAGCCAAAGTGAAGTGTTCTCTTGCCGGGTGGCCCTCCGTGCCCGTGTTGCAAAGCATTGCTACTGTTCAGAAGGAAGGAGAGTAACTACGGCATGTGTCTCGATTAAAGTGTTGTTCTGCTGTTCATGGTCCCCTCCTGGCCCGGCCCGCTCGCCACCTGCGTCCTTGTGATCCGTCTGAGTCGAGGATCCCCGTCCTCTGGGTACTTACCTCTGGGCAGCTTCCGGCATTCGTTCCATCCTCACTGCGAATACCTACCTGGTTCCAGTCTGAATGGGGTCCGTGTAGCCAAGACGTCCTTGAGAGCCTTGTAAGAGTACTTACCCAGTGGCTTACCTGAGTGGTGTGCGTCCATCCTCTGATTCCTCTCCGACGAGCCGCAGGGTGTCCACGACCATCCATCCCGCCCCGGTCCAGGGGCCCATCGAATTGCTTCTGGCGAAAGAAGAGATTTTAATTAGGACTTTTCAAATTTACCTGCTTTTAACTTAATAAAGAAATTGTTATTCCTTTATCCTCTGTGCTTGTCTGGTTCCTTGACACGCTCCTCGAGGCGGTGCCCGGTCCCCAGGGGTGGGTGCAGTCTGGCTTGGCCCACCCCGACCTGTGACAGAACTTGGCGTAGTCGACAGGATTACCGTCTCGAGTGGAGCGATCAAGGTCCTACATGGCAGAGGAAGAAGAGCCAGAGGCCAGACAGCCGGTTATGCCCTTCTTTATGGGGGCCCCGTGGGCCCAGAAGTATGGAGGTCCGGGCTCAGAATTAAGCCTGTCAGCATGGAAGGCCCAGGTGGAATACCTGGCAGGGCTCCAAGGGCTGAACGCCCTGCAGAAGGTACAGTTCGTATTAAATTCACTAGAGGGAGAAGCAAGAAGAGAAGTACAGGCAGCACCGGAAGCAACCCGCACCACAGTCCGAGCCATCTTTGATTTCCTCACGGTACAATACGGAGACACCACCCCGGTAGCTGTCCTGAGAACCAAATTCTTCAATTGTAGGCAAGAGCCTCGACAAACTGTTCGGCCATTCGCGTTGCAACTGAGGGAACAGTTTACCAGGCTAAGGAGAAGACAGGACCATGGCCTGGGCGACGAGGAGACCCTACGGCGAGATCAGTTTCTGCTAGGATTACGGGAGGGTCCAGTACGTCAGAGTCTGCGGGTGCAGTTGAGACGAAATCCTGACCTCACGTTTGAAGAACTGCGGTGAGAAGCTCTAGCCCTTGAGCGTGATCACACCGAAGGTGTGGATCCTCCCAGCTGTCTGGTGGCGAATGCTGTTAGTGGGCCTTCGGCCCCTGCCACCTCCGATTGGAAGCATGCCCTCCGGGAAGAATTGAAAAGGGATATTCGTGAACAAATGTCTGATCTGTCCAAATCTGTTGTCGAAGAACTCCGCCGAGAACGCCTCCAGTCACTTCCTTCGCCGCGGGAACGGGCCTACTCTGACGGGAGTCGCCCTCTAGAGCGTCGTTTCGCCCGATCCATGGGTCCCCGATTCCAGTGGGATGAACAAGGGCGTCCTATCTGTAACGGTTGTGGAGAAGCTGGACATTACATCCGCCAGTGCCCTTCCAGACGCGCTTCACAAGGGGGTTTTTAGAGTCTCCGGCCACTGTGGGTCAAGTGGTCGGGACCCCTTTTCAGACCCTTCTTCTCCTGGACTGTCCAAAGAATGCCTGGTGGGCCGCTGTCCGGTTATTACGATCCGAGTCAACAGCAAGAAGGTGCAGTGTTTGTTGGACACGGGGTCGCAAGTCACTCTGTTTGCGGAGAGCCTAGCTCAGGAGCTATTCGGCACCCAGGGTCGGCCGACGACTGAGGCCCCCTGGTTAACTCTGCGAGGGGCCAATGGACTCGATATCCCGTATGTGGGTTATGTAATGACGGACCTGGAGATCCACGGTATGGTTGTACCCCAGAAAGGAGTGGTGGTGGTTCGTGACGTGTGTCTGGGGTCTCATCGCGCCCTACTGGGCATGAATGTTATCTCCGACTGCTGGGAAGAGCTGTTCCAGAGTGGGCCGGCCCGAGCAACTGTGACACCTGAGGGCAGAGAATGGGAGCGTATCCGGGCGGACTGTCGCCGAGTTTGTCTGGCTGAGCAACAGGAGGACCGAGAGAGCACTGGGAGAGTGGCTTGCCGTTATGCTTTGTCTGTCCCGGCTCGAAGCGAGGCGATGGTTTGGGTCAGGGTGCCCCCTAGACTTTACCACCCGGAGGAGTGGGTGCTGGTGGAACCCCACAACGAAGGTCCTAAGGTGGAGGTGGCCAGAGGACTGGCATCCGCCCAAAGAGGTCGAATTAGGGTGAGAGTTCGGAACACGAATCCTTTTCCAATCCAACTGTACCGTCATCAGTGTCTAGCCCGAGTCATCTCGGTGAAGCCGCAGCAAGTGCAAGAGCCAGGAGAAGTTAAGTTTAGCCAAGTAGGCCCAACCATAGTGGAAGTTGCTCTGGCGCAGACGGGAATGCGCAGCAGAGGGGCCGGAGAAGGACTGCCGGCCCACCTTGGAGGTGAGTCCCTACGGGGAGAAGGGCTGGAGGAGGATCAGACAAGACGGCTCAAGGCTTTTCTCTCAAAATGGCCACAGTTGTTCTCCACCCACGACGAAGACTACGGGTGTACTAACATCGTGAAACATCAAATTCCCACTGGAGAAGCCATGCCTAGTAGAGAGCGCTACCGACCGGTACCTCCGACATTATATTCTGAGGTTCGTGCCCTTCTGCGAGGGATGTTGGATAAAGGGATCATCCGCAAGAGCAGCAGCCCCTGGGCGGCCCCGATCGTACTGGTGAGGAAGAAGACAGGCGCATGGAGATTCTGTGTGGATTATCGGAAGTTGAACCTAGTGACAAAGCGGGATGCTTTCCCATTGCCTCGAGTCGAGGATTCCCTTACTAGCCTCACACGGGCGGCCTGGTATTCCACACTAGACTTGGCGAGCGGCTACTGGCAGGTGCAGGTGGACGAGCGGGACCGGGAGAAGACGGCCTTCACGACCCCCTTTGGGTTATACGAGTGGGACCGGATGCCCTTCGGCCTCTGCAACTTCCCTGCCACGTTCCAGCGACTCATGCAGCGCTGTTTGGGGAGCCAGCTGATGGATACCACCCTGGTGTACCTGGATGACGTGATTATCTATTCCCCCGATTTTGAGTCTCATCTTCAGCACCTGGAGCAGGTGTTCCGCTCTCTGGAGAAGTACGGGCTGAAGCTCCAACCGGATAAATGCCAGCTCTTCCGGAAGGAGGTAAAGTTCCTGGGCCATGTTGTGAGTGCGGCAGGAATCGCTGTGGACCCAGAGAAAGTGTCGGCCGTACAGGGGTGGGCGGCCCCAAAGACTGTGCGCCAGGTTCGATCCTTCCTCGGCTTCGTGGGGTACTACCGGAGGTTCATCAAGGATTTCTCCAAGATCGCCAAACCTATGAACCAGTTGCTGGGTGGAACGGTACATGTCCGGGGCCGAGGGTCCCCAGCGGTGGAGTGGGACCAGGCATGCGAGATTGCTTTTCAGAAGCTCAAGCAAGAGTTGTTACAAGCACCCATTCTGGCATATGCCGATTTCACACAGCCCTTCATTCTTTACACGGACGCTAGCCATCTGGGCTTGGGGGCTGTCTTGGCCCAGAAACAACAGGAGGAAGAGAGAGTCATCGCTTATGCTAGTCGGAGTTTACACCCTGCGGAGAGAAACGATGCCAACTATAGTTCCTTTAAGCTCGAGTTACTGGCCATGAAGTGGGCACTCAGTGAGAAGTTCAAGGACTACCTATGGGGAGCAAAGGTAACCACGGTGACCGATAACAATCCGCTGGTACACCTGCAAACCGCCAAACTGGGGGCGGTAGAACAGAGGTGGGTGGCTCAATTGGCCAACTTTGATTATCAGCTTCAGTACCGGCCAGGAAGGGAACATACCAACGCAGACGTGCTGTCTAGGTGGCCTGAAGGAGGGTCGGAAGATCCGAGACCCATGCTGGAGGCAGACCGTGATGAGGGAATGATGGTGGGCATTGTGGAGGCACCGGGGCAGCCGCTGGAGGAGCCGCCTGCAAGTTGGGGATGGGATCCACAGCGTTGGAGGATGTGGCAGGGCGAAGACGAGGACTTGTTAATGGTCCGGGCCTGGTTGGAGCGGGGCAGTTGGCCGGAGGGTGCGGAATGCCGGGCGCAAAATCGAATTGTGAGAGGCTTGTTGGGCCAGAAGGAGAGGCTCCATCTGAAAGAGGGGGTGATTTGTCGGTCCATTCAGGACTCACACTCGGGTGACCCGGTCTGTCAGGTAGTGGTTCCCGAGAGGAGGTGTCACGCCCTGCTGGAGGCTTATCACACCAAGCTTGGTCATCAGGGGCAGGAGAGGACAACGGCACTTTTGCGACGCCACTTCTACTGGCCTGGGATGGAGGGAACTACGAGGGCCTACCTGCGGGGCTGTCCGCGCTGCACCCTGTTTAAAGCCAGGAAGGAGCCTCGAGCTCCAATGGTCCCCATTCGAGCCAAAGCACCGATGCATATCATCGCTATGGACTATCTGACGCTAGGTAGGCCGGTCGACCGTATCCAAAACATCTTAGTGATCACAGACCTTTTCACGAAATATGCCTGGGCCATCCCAACTCTGGACCAGACCGCCATCACTACCGCTAATGCCCTGTGGAGGTATGTCATCCAGCCCTTCGGGTGCCCTGAAGTGTTCCATTCGGATCAAGGACCCAATTTCGAATCCAGCGCCTTCCCACTGAAAGCCTCCGCCCTGTTCAGAAGGAGAGAAGGTATCACTGTTGAACGTCGCATCTTGTTGAACCATTGAACCCTGTCGTATCGTTGCAGGGCACAGCCAAAGTGAAGTGTTCTCTTGCCGGGTGGCCCTCCGTGCCCGTGTTGCAAAGCATTGCTACTGTTCAGAAGGAAGGAGAGTAACTACGGCATGTGTCTCGATTAAAGTGTTGTTCTGCTGTTCATGGTCCCCTCCTGGCCCGGCCCGCTCGCCACCTGCGTCCTTGTGATCCGTCTGAGTCGAGGATCCCCGTCCTCTGGGTACTTGCCTCTGGGCATTCGTTCCATCCTCACTGCGAATACCTACCTGGTTCCAGTCTGAATGGGGTCCGTGTAGCCAAGACGTCCTTGAGAGCCTTGTAAGAGTACTTACCCAGTGGCTTACCTGAGTGGTGTGCGTCCATCCTCTGATTCCTCTCCGACGAGCCGCAGGGTGTCCACGACCATCCATCCCGCCCCGGTCCAGGGGCCCATCGAATTGCTTCTGGCGAAAGAAGAGATTTTAATTAGGACTTTTCAAATTTACCTGCTTTTAACTTAATAAAGAAATTGTTATTCCTTTATCCTCTGTGCTTGTCTGGTTCCTTGACACGCTCCTCGAGGCGGTGCCCGGTCCCCAGGGGTGGGTGCAGTCTGGCTTGGCCCACCCCGACCTGTGACATTTATTTCTGTTACTTGTGACATTTTCATGGCTAAAGTCTAATTACACTGTATTCAGCACAAACTCTGCTACAATAATATATCAGCAGCATGTGTGTAAAAGTTTGTTGTTTTGAGATAATGACATTTATGCGTGGTTTTTGAAAATACAAAAAAAATTCTCACTGAAATAAGGCCATGAAACCCATACTGATTATTTCTTCAAGACTTTTGAAAATTGTATGACGTAGCCTAGAATATTTGCTCTAAAACTATGTGAAAATCACCCTGACTGCTCATTCAGATAAGACAATATATTGATTTAAAAATTTTACGACGTGTTTTGTGTGAATAAGCCTTATGCGAGAGCTCATTAATATGTAGGGCTTTTCTCACCTGAGAAAGACAAAGACACTCCCTAATGGCCCTATTAGGAGCTATCAGGGCCCTATCATTCTGAGCAACCTTGCACAATACTGTAAATGAGGAGATTTAAAAAAGAATGGCTTTTAAATTGTTTGGATTTATTTACAACACAACATAATCCAAAGATACAAAACAAATGACAAAAAAGCACTCATTGAAAACTATTATCGAAAGACAGAGACCTTTGTGCCAATCCTAAAAACATTGTACATACCTTTTATTTCCAAGGTGTTTGATTTTCACTTTACCATGTTTATGAGACTCATGTGAATGTTGAAGTCAGCAGTAGTGGCACCTGGGCCCTGAAAAAAAAAAAAAAAGTGAACATACTGATATCAAGAGAAACTATAGGCCTGCACGATTTTGGGAATAAATTTTAGATTTTTCTGGTTAAAATTGCTTTTTAAAATTCACAGAATACACACATACACACACACACACACACACACACACACATAAATGTTTCCAATAATAATGAACATCAGGTTTATTGTGCCTTATAGGCATAGGCTATGCGCAGTGCTGCATAAAATAATAACAATAACCATATTAGCAGCCTATAAATATTCCAAAATAAAACAACTAAGCTAGAGAAAAATATATTGACTATCATGTTACTTCAAATGTTTCCATTTGTTATGATGATATGGCATGAGATAATAGTAAAAACATGAAGCCGTTTGGTGCTTTTCACCAAATATGATACATTCAAATGCTATCGTGCTCCAAATATGATACATTCAAACGCGATCGCGCTCCAAATATGATACATTCAAACGCGATCGCGCTCAAAACATTATGATTACCATATCTACATTTGAGCAGATATCCACAAACACAGTAACTGTAAACCCGGGTCTAAATATTATAATATTCACCATATATCTAGCAACAGTTCAACTGCAATGTGAAATGTATGCAACAATAACAAACTAATATGTAATAATTTCTTACCTTACATCTTCCTTGTCAAATCGCGTTCTTCTTCTTCTGAGGTATAATTCCAATGTAAGCTCAGGCGGGTCTTTCAAACTGGACGAAAAGCAGAGACTTGTGAAGTGTTTTGGTGTTTTGTTGTTGAGGTAACGAGCACGTTCGCATCCCATGTGGAGATTTGCATGTGAATATCTTTTGCGCGAGTGGGCGTGTCCAAATTACCTGTAATGAGCAAGCGTTTGAGAAGCTGGACATCTTGTTGGTTTTATACAAATTACTTAAACAGAGAATATTTGTTTTCGTTTTGAATCTGATCATTTAAAAGTATACACTTAAATGTTTATAAAGGTATATGGCTCATACATGTGTGACAAGTATTTGCTGAGTTTTGTTTCAGTTTATAGACGTGCTCAAGAAAAAAAAGTTCACCGCGACGGAGAGGCAGAACGCACACCCTGTTTATTTTCTTTATTTTACAAAAGCACAATGTTTTGATTTGATTGTAAGTAGACACATACAAAAGGAGAAATATCACAGATTCTTTTTTTATATTTCTTTTTTCTGTATGACCATAAATGATGGAGTAATTTAAGTTTATAGTGCTACAATGTGGAGAAAATCCGGCAAAACGCGCCGGCGCGTTTGTCGACCTCAGAGGGTTAATAAAAGGTATCCAAGCAAAAAGTTCTCCACGCATTATCCTGCAGTTAATGAGAAATTGTAATTTATTGGCGCACTATATTGACTGCGTAATGAGACATATAAAACTGTTAGCTAGATTTTCAACCAATCAGCATCGAAAATGTAAGTAGGTCACAGCCGAAATCAAGCCAATATCACTAAGCACATGTAAACATGGAGGAGGACGTAAGCAGCACATCTTCATCTGATAGCGGCGATCAAGCTCTATTAACACCCGTAAAGTGTATTCTTCATGTCGGAAAAGATGGTGGGAAAGGTCCGCAGCCCTTTACTGAAGTCCGATGGGGAAAAAAATCAAGCAATGTGCGTAGGAATGGCTCAAAACGTTAGACACTACGGAGCTAACGTTAGCTATTGCTAATAAACATGTTGCCCTCCTGGACAAACTGGTCTCTGATGTCCCAACAACTACGGGTTTCACCCGGCCTGCTGTTGGCGTTTTATAGACGCTTGACTTGTGTGTATGTGTGTGATGGGTAGGTTTAGGGGTCGGGTTAGTGTGTGTGTGTGTGTGTGTGTGTGTGTGTGTGTGTGTGTGTGTGTGTGTGTGTGTGTGTGTGAGAGAGAGAGCGAGATGGGTAGGTTTAGGGGTCGGGTTAGTGTGTGTGTGTGTGTGTGTGTGAGAGAGCGAGATGGGTAGGTTTAGGGGTCAGGTTAGTGTGTGTGTGTGTGTGTGTGTGTGTGTGTGTGTGTGTGTGTGTTTGTGTGTGTGTGTGAGAGAGAAGGGGGTAGGTTTAGGGGTCGGGTTAGTGTGTGTGTGTGTGAGAGAGAGATGGGTAGGTTTAGGGGTCGGGTTAGTGTGTGTGTGTGTGTGAGAGAGAGAGAGATGGGTAGGTTTAGGGGTCGGGTTAGTGTGTGTGTGTGTGTGAGAGAGAGAGAGATGGGTAGGTAAATAAATCAAAATTAAATCTTGTTTAAAATAATTACAATACAATCTTGTTTTGTTGCAAAAAAAAGCGTGCATCACAATAAGTTTATTGTGATTGTCAAAACATTTTAGTAACTAAACTGAATTGTATTAGGTTTAGTGACAACATGTTATAATGTATATATGGTACAATTTCTGGTAAGCTAGTTTTTTTTTTTTTTTTTTTTTTTTTTAATTTCTTGAAACAAATTTCACGATTTCAATTCAATTATTGTGATTTGATTTAATATAAACTTCAGGTATATCACACATATCAAACTGGTTTATTTTGTACTTCAAGTGGTAACTCTGCATTTTTGGGTTTATATGATAAACAGGTTTGAAAGTGCAAAATTCCATGTTTTCCCTTTTTTTTCAAAATGGGCACCTTTAGCATAATTTTTCTCAAAAACTGCAAGGTTGTGTGTGGAGAACTTTTTCCTAAGGAATCTCTATATACAGATGTGGCCTTTAAAAATGCGCGTCTCAGAGAGAAGAATGCCACGAGCACTTCCGAAATTCTGCAGGATCCTACAGAAGGGGGATTAGGTGTTGGACGCAGGAATTACTAAAACCTGTAGATGGCAGTCGTGTTTCATGTAGGCCATTCTAGGCGCGTTTCCATTACAGATTTGTGCAAAACTTTTAAGATTTTTTTTTTTTAAATAGGCCTATCGCTAAAAAACAATTGCGAAATGACGCCGTTACCTTTAACCGATGTTATGCGACTACAGCGTCATAAGTCATTCCAAAAATCATGGCAACGGACGTTGGTAGGTTTATATGTAGCCGCATTTCCATTTCCCTTCAAATTGCGCTAATTGAAATTGCGAATTGAAAATACGCTTAATGGAAACACGTCAATTTCGCAAAAACTCCCAATTATCACAAAAAAGTGTTTACACTCGCATGAGGACGTTTTTCCGGCAATTCGAAAAAGGAATATTTCGCAAAACTGCAATGGAAACAGTTTTTGCGCATTTACAGTCACCTTACTTAGAAGATGCGGTGTGTTTGAAGTCCATGTATAGCTACACAAATAATAATAATTTTAGATTATTTTATTATAACATTTAATAGGCTATATTTAGAAGATGCTTTTATGCAAAAAAGGAACAAAGTTGAGCGTGGAGCGCGCACTGCATGGCACGGAGGCGCGGGCGCGAACACTTGCATTTTCCTATCAACAGTGGACACAACTTAAAATACTCTATCATTTCTGGTCATACAGAAAATAATAATACATTATTCTCAACTACTTTTATTTGTGTAAACTCACAATAACAAGAAAACGCTGTGCTTTTGTAAAATAAAAGAAACAATCAGACGCACTTTCATGATCTCCGTAAACTGGAGCGCGAGAACTGAAACAAAATATAGCCTATGTAGGCTAAAGCTTGAAATGTCCACTTTAAAAAGAAAAGCTAATAACTTCTGATTATGTAATGCGTATGAAAGGTGTATTTCTCTCTAAAAGCGCATCTGCTTAACAGCGGAGATGGAGATGTGATTTTAGCCGACACTTAGAAAACAGTTTATTAATGATATTAATGGCTCTTCTCATTCAGCATTGCGGGAAATACATCAATTCCAGTTTCTAATTTGGCCTTAGAAAACCAGTAAAATCGACATGTTTTCCATATTAATTTGTGAATATTTTAAATGTTTAATAAAGGGGCAAAAAGTCATAAACAAAAATCTGAAAATTCGTCGATATTTACTTTTTTGCGCAGCAGTTGGTGTAGCCAGTTCAAATAAAAATTTTGGTGTTCAACTTTGTGTTTTAAAAAGACAACAACCGTTCATTTTTCGTTTTTCAATTAGGGGTTAAAAAAGGAAAAACGAATGGACACAAAAGTAGCCTACATGGATCGTTTGGACAGAATACGAGACAGAATTCTTTATTAAATTCATAAAAGAAACAATAATTAGCCTATAGGAATACTGGATTCTAAATCTCAAAGAAATGCCACAATCAAATCCTCGGAGCAGAAATGAGGGCGAAACACCCAGAAACTCCTTATATGTGTCGTTCGGGGGTCTTTCCCTGCCATTAATGCTTGGATAACACGCCACGTCTCCTTCCATTAATAATAATAATAATAATGTCTAATGCGGTGGCTGTAATATAATCAACGTCCGTTGCCGTGATTTTTGGAATGACTTATCGCGAGAGAAAAAAGGACGTTTTAGTCGCATAACATCGGTTAATGGAAACGCCGTCATTTCGCAATAGTTTTTTATCGATATTTAGATAATAGCGCAAAACATTTGCGCAAATCTGTAATGGAAACGCTGCTACAGCCACGTACCGCACTAGACATTATTATTATTAATGGAAGGAAATGTATGCTTGTTATCCAAGCATTAATGGCAAGGGAAGACCCTTACTTACAGCACATATGAGGTGTTTCTGGGTGTTTCTCACTCATTTCTGCTCAAACTGAGTCTTATAACACAATAATTCGCGAAGACCTTTGAAGAGACCGAGAGCATTTGCGCAATAGCCTATCATTAACTAGTTTATCTAATTTTACATTTAGTTCCTTTTTGCATCTGAACGTTTTTAATAGCTTTAACATTGTAATGCGCTTTTCTGCATTACTGTACAGTACTTTTTATATTATCATGCTTCCCTTTACATGGTATGAAACTAAGCATAAGTGCAAGCAAACAGCAGAGTTTCCAATGATCAATAAAACAGCATGTGCTGTAAATAAATTTAATTCATCCATAATAATAATGTCAGTTGGTTATATCAACATATGTCAAATTAAGTTACGCGATATCAACTTATTTTTTATAAGTTATAAACATTAATTTGAAATAACTTAAAGCGTATGTATAGTAGATTTGCGTAAATAGCATTTAAACAAAGGAACTGCAAGGGATTAAAACCCCGCCCACACGCTGGTGAAAACTGGAAAAAACGGTTTTCTTTGATTCCCTGAGAGGAGATTGATTAGCATTGGGGGTTGGCAAAGAATTGGCAGACTGGGGGGTGGGTGGTTTGTAATTTCTTGACTCTGTGGCAGCTAAAACAAGCAGCTAAAACAAAGACTGTGCAATTAATTACATTTTGGAATTAACTTCCTTCATGTCGTTTTATTTATACACTGTAAAAAATATTTTTTTGACTTTGTAAGTAAAGTTAGCATTAAATATGTTTTACAAACAATTGGTTTACAAACTCTTGGAGGTTTGGTTACCATCATTCAGAAGAGTGGTGCTCGTGTTTAGACTTGTGTTTTACGTGATTAAATCAGGAAGATTACATTGGTTTCTTTTCAGTGTAGGACAGTTTGTTAACAAAATGCAAAAATATAGTGTATTTATAAACATCGCTAAAACAAAGAGTGAATAAGAATAAAAAAAGTAATAAAGTTAAAGCTGCTGATAATTTTGTTTAAATTTACTAGCGTTTTCTGAGTGAAAATTGTTTCCTAGCTTTTATTTAAGTAAATCCTACTCCAATTTTTAACATAAAAAAATAATTGAATATTTTTTTTTTTTTTTTTTTTTGATTATTTGGATCTCATTGAAATGGAAAAAAATATTATGCTGTACCAGGACAGTGCTGCTTTAATTAATAAAGTAAACCTATATGAGTTCAGTGAATCAGGTCAAAAGATTGTGAAAAATTACAATTATGTTAAAACACAACTAACACCATCAGATTTAAGTTTTTAGATTTAGTTTTTTTCGGTTTTAATTGGTTGTGACTGGTGGTTAAGTGAACTATACTGTAGGGCTACTTGAGTAGACAGATTTCTAAAAGACATTTAAATAGTTAGTTTTGTCTTATTTGTCATTGCTCTTTTTCTACTTAATGTTGTTATGTTATGGATGAGTTAAATTTATTTACAGCACATGCTGTTTTATTGATCATTGGAAACTCTGCTGTTTGCTTGCACTTATGCTTAGTACAATATCTTTACTTCTGACAAGTTTCTGTAATAAATCCGTAAATAATTCACAAAACGTTGACGTGTTGGCAAATAAAATTTTAAATTGTCAATTTAAAAAAAGCAGAAACGTGTAGCCTATAAAAACCGCTTCAATTACAGTTAACAATATCTGTTACCAGACTAACATAATTTCTCTGTCATTTCTCTGTCTTTTTATCTCTTTAAAATATTGCTACTTTTAGAAAAAATGACATAAAATCAAATTATTATGAACAAACAATGAAACTGTGTCAAAATTCGACAACACAATAATTCAAAATTCAAGGCGATATAACGCACATCTCAGGTTAAATTAATTATATAAAAAACAGGGAACATTTGTAAAAGCCAAACCGAACAAATTGTAATTGTATAATTGTATTATGTTTTACCAAATTTTTAATACCACTTCCCCATAATGATGTAATTAATTTTTAAAACAACATCTGTCAAACTGTCAATCAGATACCTCTTATCTGGTCATTTTTATTTTATTTTAGAAGTCATAACTGTTGATCACCCTTTATATGGATTTTGTGAATATGAATATTTAACCCTCTGAGGTCTGAGCTGTTTTCTGGGCCCTGGAGGTGTTCTGACATGCTCTGACATTTCTGGTTATTTCTGTTATTTGTGACATTTTCATGGCTAAAGTCTAATTACACTGTATTCAGCACAAACTCTGCTACAATAATATATCAGCAGCATGTATGTAAAAGTTTGCAGTTTTGAGATAATGACATTTATGCGTGGTTTGTGAAAATACAAAAAAAATTCTCACTGAAATAAGGCCATGAAACCCCTACTGATTATTTCTTCACAAGACTTTTGAAAATTGTATGACATAGCCTAGAATATTTGCTCTAAAACTATGTGAAAATCACCCTGACTGCTCATTCAGAGAAGACAATATATTGATTTAAAATTTTTACGACGTGTTTTGTGTGAATAAGCCTTATGCGAGAGCTCATTAATATGTATGGATTTTCTCACCTGAGAAAGACAAAGACACTCCCCTAACGGCCCTATTAGGAGCTATAAGGGCCCTATCATTCTGAGCAACCTTGCACAAAGAATGAGGAGATTTAAAAAAGAATGGTTTTTAGATTGTTTGATTTATTTACAACACAACATAATCCAAAGATAACCAATGATCCAAAGACAGAGACCTTTGTGCCATTCCTAAAAACATTGTACATACCTTTCATTTCCAAGGTGTTTGATTTTCACTTTACCATGTTCATGTAGAGACGCATGTGAATGTTGAAGTCAGCAGGAGTGGCATCTGGGCCCTGAAAAAAAAAAAAAAGTGAACATACTGATATCAAGAGAAAGGCCTGCACGATTTTGGGAATACATTTTAGATTTTTCTGGTTAAAATTGCTTTTTAAAATTCACAGAATACACACACACACACACACAAATGTTTCCAACAATAATATAATGAACACCAGGTTTGTTGTGCCTTGTAGGTATAGGCTATGCGCAGTGCTGCATAAAATAATAATAACAATAACCATAGCAGCCTATAAATCTTCCTAAATATTTCAGTAACATCTAAGCTAGAGAAAAATATATTGATTATCATGTTACTTCAAATGTTTCCATTCGTTATGATGATATGAAATGAGATAATAGTAAAAAAATGAAGCCGTTTGGTGCGTTTTGCTTTTCGAATGTATCAAATATGACACATTCAAACGCGATCGCGCTCAAATATAAAACATTATGGTTACCATATACATATCTACATTTGAGCAGGTATCCACAAACACAGTAACAGTACCCACGGGTAGGCTTGGGAATCGGTTCCAGGTTCCGGTTTGGAACCGGTTCCAAACATTCCGATCCATCGGAATCGTACACGTCCACACGTTAACGATTCCACTAACGATTCCGAACGTTCCGTTCCGTCCATTCCCGCGTCGCGGCACGACGTCACAGTATGTGACTGGATTTTTAAATCCCCCAAAAGCGCCATTCCCGCGTGCAATATTTTTTTTCCCCAGGATGGTAGGAGAAGGTACCACCTTTTTCACCTCTGATTGGCTAGAAGGGCTCTCCTCCGATTGTTTATTTGATTTGGCCGTGAAACGTCATCTCTGATGAGAGAGAGAGAGAGAGAGAGAGAGAGAGAGAGAGAGAGAGAGAGAGAGAGAGAGAGAGAGAGAGAGATGGTAGTGGTGGTGATGCTGTCGGCTCGCGCGCTAGTCTGTTTTGATCTTCTTTACCGCCAACAGAAGTAAACAAAGTCAATCCAACAGTGTGATAAGTGCGTGCAGTCAGATTTATATTCCAAGTTCACATTTTCATAGCCTGTTTAGATCGAATCCATGAACCGCATTATTACACCGTTTTCTAAGGCTACGCGATCTATTTAAAACAAGTTACAATCATAAAATAGCAGAGTGCTATCATGAAATCGTAAAGGCTGTGATATGCGCAAAAAATATATGCGCTGTTTTTTTTTTTACAGAGAAGCACGAGGCTTTAATTATTTATATGCGTGCAGATCAGCTCCGTTCATAGTAAACGCTGCTCCACATGTATACTCAGTCTCCTCATGTGCTGTTTGTTTAGGTTTCCGATAATGTACGTTTGGGAACGCAAAACCTCGGACGCATATTTCATATAACTGTCATCATTTATATGCGTGTCAGCATCTCAGGGGGGAGCACAACAAATATGCTCAAACATTTAAATAACATCCATGGCATTAAATACCAGGAGTGCACTATATTTGACAGCCTGCGCTCCACAAACAATGGTAGGTTGGCTTATAAATTATATCAAAACATTAATGCTAGATGTAAGTAACCAATGATCAGCCTGGAGAGATCAAGGATCCTCCCAGAAAAAGCAGACATGCTTGTTCTCCTGCACAAGAACTGCTAGAAATTTTTAAATGTTAAATGATTAATTGAAGTTTTTGTGAAAACAATAAAAGTTAAAGTTAAAATGTAAACCATGATGCGTTGTTTACTCTTTTATAGTTTAGCACACACGACTAAGTGTGTTTACAATACAAAGCTTTGTTTTAGAAATGTTTACTTTTTTTTAGAAATGTCAAAGCATTCAACTTCTGTATTGATATTGCACACTTGGTTTTCATTCTCTAAAACCACTTTAAATTAGACATTAAAAGGCAACAACTCTCAAAGCCACCCTGTAAGTGTGCAGCAAATGGTACAGGAATCGATATGGGAATCGATAAGGAATCGCATCGATAAGCAGACTCGACAATGGCATCGATATCGATAATTTCTTAACGATGCCCATCCCTACCCACGGGTCTAAATATTATAATATTCACCATATATCTAGCAACAGTTCAACTGCAATGTGAAATTTATGCAACAATAACAAACTAATATGTAAGAATTTCTTACCTGTATCTTTCTTGTCTTCAAATCGCGTACGCGTTCTTCTGAGGTAATTCCAATGTAAGCTCACGGCGCTCGACGAAAAGCAGAGACTTGTGAAGTGTTTTGGTGTTTTGTTTCTGAGGTAATGAGCGATCGCGTTCCACGTGGAGATTTGCATGTGAATCTCTTTTGCGCGAGTGGGCGTGTTCAAATTAAAAGTAATTAGGAAGCGTTTGAGAAGCTGGACATCTTGTTGGTTTTATACAAATTACTTAAACAGAGAATATTTGTTTTCAGTTTGAATCCGATCATTTAAAAGTACACACTTAAATGTTTATAAAGGTATATGGCTCATAAATGTGTGACAAGTATTCGCTGAGTTTTGTTTCAGTTTATAGACGTGCTCAAGAAAAAAAAGTTCACCGCGACGGAGAGGCAGAACGCACACCCTGTCTATTTTCTTTATTTTACAAAAGCACAATGTTTTGATTTGATTGTAAGTGGACACATACAAAAGTAGAAATATCACAGATTATTTTTTATTTTTTCTGTATGACCATAAATGACGGAGTAATTTAAGTTTATAGTGCTACAATGTGGAGAAAATCCAGCAAAACGCGCCGGCGCGTTTGTCGACCTCAGAGGGTTAAAAGATTTACAAACTGTCGGCAAGACCTCAAGCCAACCCCGGACATTCTGAGACTGGATCTTTATGCTTAATGCATTAAGACAGTTCAATTAAAATATTTATTAAAAATGTAATGGCAATCAGATGCGCCCAAAATATAAATGCAACGCGTTGTGCTGCAACATTACCTCACAAGAAATATCTGCACAAGAACAATCACACAAGAAATATCTGCACGAATTAAGAATCTGGGTAAGTCGCATTATTTAAGCCTTTCATTATGTTAGGATGATTTTGTGTATAAAATAAAAAAAATACTGCTGTTTTTTTTACAGGCAGAGTCACGTGTATTATGCTCACACTAAATTCTCTGTTGCACTTATATAAATGCGCATTGCACGCACAATCATCTTAATAGCTGTACAAAAAAGTTATGCGCTGGCAAGAACGTCACTTTGCTGTTTTAATAAAAGCAATGTTGAATATTCTACATGCACTCATCTCCTGGAAACCACAGCGATGACAAAGTATATATAAAAATTCGTAAACGTTGTCCATTACCCCTTTGAGTGTTTTAAGAGAAATCTTGTAAGGCTTTGAGTGTGTTGTTTTTTATGTGCCACCTGGTGGATATTCTGTGAAGCGAAACACATTGAGGGAATTTGTAAGTAGTGCCCCCCGAAAGCACTTGCAGAATTCTGCGAGACTCAGCGAGACGAATTGCAGAATGCCGCGGGAGAAAACGCGTGTTTTTAAAGGCCACATCTGTATTTCTGATGTTAAAAAAGTAGGTAGTGCCCCACTTGGTGGAATGAAACCCTATTTCTAGGCCTCTTTTAGGCTACCGACAGCGGCCAATCTCTCTCTCTCTCTCTCTCTCTCTCTCTCTCTCTCTCTCTCTCTCTCTCTCTCTCTCTCTCTCTCTCTCTCTCTCTCTCTCACACACACACACTAACCCGACCCCTAAACCTACCCATCACGCACATACACACAAGTCAAGCGTCTATAAAACGCCGATAGTAGGCTGGGTGAAACCCGTAGTTGTTGGGACATCAGAGACCAGTTTGTCCAGGAGGGCAACATGTTTATTAGCAATAGCTAACGTTAGATCCGTAGTGTCCGACGTTTTGAGCCATTCCTACGCACATTGCTTGATTTTTTTTTTTTCCCATCGGACTTCAGTAAAGGGCTACGGACCTTTCCCACCATCTTTTCCGACATGAAGAATACACTTTGCGGGTGTTAATCGAGCTTGATCGCCGCTATCAGATGAAGATGCGCTGCTTACGTCCTCCTCCATGTTTACATGTGCATAGTGATATTGGCTTGATTTCGGCTGTGACCTACTTACATTTTCGATGCTGATTGGTTGAAAATCTAGCTCAACAGTTTTATATGTCTCAATACGCAGTCAAAATAGTGCACCAATAAATACACTTTTCTCATTAACTGCAGGATAATGCGTGGAGAACTTTTTGTTTGGATACCTTTTATTAACGTTGAACATATTGAGCAAAAGAAAATTTAGTGCCCCGTTTGTCGGAACGAAACTGAACGATACAGCTCACGTACAGCAGCCTATTAATAGCCCTATCAGCTGAATGGGAGGAGATTAAAAGAATGGCTTTTTTTTTTTTTTTTTTTGGAACAACACAATCCAAATATACATAACGAAGGACAAAAAGGCACATTGAGCACACTGATCTCAAAAGAGAGACTTGAACAGTCACACACCTTTTTTAATGATTTGTTTCTCATTTCTCCCCTGTTTAGGTTGGCACACTGTAAGCTCACCGGTCAGTGCTGTGAAATTGTGTCTTCAGTTCTACAGTCATCAAACTCCTCCCTGAGAGAGCTGGACCTGAGTAACAATGATCTGCATGATTCAGGAGTGAATCTGCTCTATGCTGGACTGAATAGTCTAAACTGTCAACTCAACATACTGAGGTACTTGAGGGTCTGTGAAAAATAACCACTCAAGGACATATCCTGGCAAACTTATTCTGAAATGCTTTATTTTTTCACATCAATCTATACTCCAAATGCCATTATGCATATGTAAATAAATGCCTTTCTGTTTGGAGTTTGCATTTTCTCTCTGTGTTGGTGTGGGTTTCCTTCTTGCACTCCGGTTTTCCCCCACAATACAGTAAGTGAATTGGAGACAGTAAATTGCCCATAGGTGTGAATATATGTGTCTGTGTTTGAGCCCTGTGGTGGACTGGCCATCTGTCCAGGGTGTCACTTGTCTGTGGCCTTAGACGGTCCCCATCCAACCTCACAGAGCATGAGAGGACCCACAAAGAAGAATGGGAGAAAATCCACATCATACCCAAAAATACTTTAAACTGTAATCTGCACCAGATTAGGTGCATTTTAGATTTTTCTGGTTAAAATTGCTTTTTAAAATTCACAGAATACACACACACACACACACAAATGTTTCCAACAATAATATAATGAACACCAGGTTTGTTGTGCCTTGTAGGTATAGGCTATGCACAGTGCTGCATAAAATAATAATAACAATAACCATAGCAGCCTATAAATCTTCCTAAATATTTCAGTAACATCTAAGCTAGAGAAAAATATATTGATTATCATGTTACTTCAAATGTTTCCATTCGTTATGATGATATGAAATGAGATAATAGTAAAAAAATGAAGCCGTTTGGTGCGTTTTGCTTTTCGAATGTATCAAATATGACACATTCAAACGCGATCGCGCTCAAATATAAAACATTATGGTTACCATATACATATCTACATTTGAGCAGGTATCCACAAACACAGTAACCGTACCCACGGGTCTAAATATTATAATATTCACCATATATCTAGCAACAGTTCAACTGCAATGTGAAATTTATGCAACAATAACAAACTAATATGTAAGAATTTCTTACCTGTATCTTTCTTGTCTTCAAATCGCGTTCGCGTTCTTCTGAGGTAATTCCAATGTAAGCTCACGGCGCTCGTCAAAAAGCAGAGACTTGTGAAGTGTTTTGGTGTTTTGTTTCTGAGGTAATGAGCGATCGCGTTCCACGTGGAGATTTGCATGTGAATCTCTTTTGCGCGAGTGGGCGTGTTCAAATTAAAAGTAATTAGGAAGCGTTTGAGAAGCTGGACATCTTGTTGGTTTTATACAAATTACTTAAACAGGGAATATTTGTTTTCAGTTTGAATCCGATCATTTAAAAGTACACACTTAAATGTTTATAAAGGTATATGGCTCATAAATGTGTGACAAGTATTCGCTGAGTTTTGTTTCAGTTTATAGACGTGCTCAAGAAAAAAAAGTTCACCGCGACGGAGAGGCAGAACGCACACCCTGTCTATTTTCTTTATTTTACAAAAGCACAATGTTTTGATTTGATTGTAAGTGGACACATACAAAAGTAGAAATATCACAGATTCTTTTTTTATATTTCTTTTTTCTGTATGACCATAAATGACGGAGTAATTTAAGTTTATAGTGCTACAATGTGGAGAAAATCCAGCAAAACGCGCCGGTGCGTTTGTCGACCTCAGAGGGTTAAAAGATTTACAAACTGTCGGCAAGACCTCAAGCCAACCCCGGACATTCTGAGACTGGATCTTTATGCTTAATGCATTAAGACAGTTCAATTAAAATATTTATTAAAAATGTAATGGCAATCAGATGCGCCCAAAATATAAATGCAACGCGTTGTGCTGCAACATTACCTCACAAGAAATATCTGCACAAGAACAATCACACAAGAAATATCTGCACGAATTAAGAATCTGGGTAAGTCGCATTATTTAAGCCTTTCATTATGTTAGGATGATTTTGTGTATAAAATAAAAAAAATACTGCTGTTTTTTTTACAGGCAGAGTCACGTGTATTATGCTCACACTAAATTCTCTGTTGCACTTATATAAATGCGCATTGCAATCACAATCATCTTAATAGCTGTACAAAAAAGTTATGCGCTGGCAAGAACGTCACTTTGCTGTTTTAATAAAAGCAATGTTGAATATTCTACATGCACTCATCTCCTGGAAACCACAGCGATGACAAAGTATATATAAAAATTCGTAAACGTTGTCCATTACCCCTTTGAGTGTTTTAAGAGAAATCTTGTAAGGCTTTGAGTGTGTTGTTTTTTATGTGCCACCTGGTGGATATTCTGTGAAGCGAAACACATTGAGGGAATTTGTAAGTAGTGCCCCCCGAAAGCACTTGCAGAATTCTGCGAGACTCAGCGAGACGAATTGCAGAATGCCGCGGGAGAAAACGCGTGTTTTTAAAGGCCACATCTGTATTTCTGATGTTAAAAAAGTAGGTAGTGCCCCACTTGGTGGAATGAAACCCTATTTCTAGGCCTCTTTTAGGCTACCGACAGCGGCCAATCTCTCTCTCTCTCTCTCTCTCTCTCTCTCTCTCTCTCTCTCTCTCTCTCTCTCTCTCACACACACACACACACTAACCCGACCCCTAAACCTACCCATCACGCACATACACACAAGTCAAGCGTCTATAAAACGCCGATAGTAGGCTGGGTGAAACCCGTAGTTGTTGGGACATCAGAGACCAGTTTGTCCAGGAGGGCAACATGTTTATTAGCAATAGCTAACGTTAGATCCGTAGTGTCCGACGTTTTGAGCCATTCCTACGCACATTGCTTGATTTTTATTTTTTTTTCCATCGGACTTCAGTAAAGGGCTACGGACCTTTCCCACCATCTTTTCCGACATGAAGAATACACTTTGCGGGTGTTAATCGAGCTTGATCGCCGCTATCAGATGAAGATGCGCTGCTTACGTCCTCCTCCATGTTTACATGTGCATAGTGATATTGGCTTGATTTCGGCTGTGACCTACTTACATTTTCGATGCTGATTGGTTGAAAATCTAGCTCAACAGTTTTATATGTCTCAATACGCAGTCAAAATAGTGCACCAATAAATACACTTTTCTCATTAACTGCAGGATAATGCGTGGAGAACTTTTTGTTTGGATACCTTTTATTAACGTTGAACATATTGAGCAAAAGAAAATTTAGTGCCCCGTTTGTCGGAACGAAACTGAACGATACAGCTCACGTACAGCGGCCTATTAATAGCCCTATCAGCTGAATGGGAGGAGATTAAAAGAATGGCTTTTTTTTTTTTTTTTTTGGAACAACACAATCCAAATATACATAACGAAGGACAAAAAGGCACATTGAGCACACTGATCTCAAAAGAGAGACTTGAACAGTCACACACCTTTTTTAATGATTTGTTTCTCATTTCTCCCCTGTTTAGGTTGGCACACTGTAAGCTCACCGGTCAGTGCTGTGAAATTGTGTCTTCAGTTCTACAGTCATCAAACTCCTCCCTGAGAGAGCTGGACCTGAGTAACAATGATCTGCATGATTCAGGAGTGAATCTGCTCTATGCTGGACTGAATAGTCTAAACTGTCAACTCAACATACTGAGGTACTTGAGGGTCTGTGAAAAATAACCACTCAAGGACATATCCTGGCAAACTTATTCTGAAATGCTTTATTTTTTCACATCAATCTATACTCCAAATGCCATTATGCATATGTAAATAAATGCCTTTCTGTTTGGAGTTTGCATTTTCTCTCTGTGTTGGTGTGGGTTTCCTTCTTGCACTCCGGTTTTCCCCCACAATACAGTAAGTGAATTGGAGACAGTAAATTGCCCATAGGTGTGAATATATGTGTCTGTGTTTGAGCCCTGTGGTGGACTGGCCATCTGTCCAGGGTGTCACTTGTCTGTGGCCTTAGACGGTCCCCATCCAACCTCACAGAGCATGAGAGGACCCACAAAGAAGAATGGGAGAAAATCCACATCATACCCAAAAATACTTTAAACTGTAATCTGCACCAGATTAGGTGCATTTTAGATTTTTCTGGTTAAAATTGCTTTTTAAAATTCACAGAATACACACACACACACACACAAATGTTTCCAACAATAATATAATGAACACCAGGTTTGTTGTGCCTTGTAGGTATAGGCTATGCACAGTGCTGCATAAAATAATAATAACAATAACCATAGCAGCCTATAAATCTTCCTAAATATTTCAGTAACATCTAAGCTAGAGAAAAATATATTGATTATCATGTTACTTCAAATGTTTCCATTCGTTATGATGATATGAAATGAGATAATAGTAAAAAAATGAAGCCGTTTGGTGCGTTTTGCTTTTCGAATGTATCAAATATGACACATTCAAACGCGATCGCGCTCAAATATAAAACATTATGGTTACCATATACATATCTACATTTGAGCAGGTATCCACAAACACAGTAACCGTACCCACGGTTCTAAATATTATAATATTCACCATATATCTAGCAACAGTTCAACTGCAATGTGAAATTTATGCAACAATAACAAACTAATATGTAAGAATTTCTTACCTGTATCTTTCTTGTCTTCAAATCGCGTTCGCGTTCTTCTGAGGTAATTCCAATGTAAGCTCACGGCGCTCGTCAAAAAGCAGAGACTTGTGAAGTGTTTTGGTGTTTTGTTTCTGAGGTAATGAGCGATCGCGTTCCACGTGGAGATTTGCATGTGAATCTCTTTTGCGCGAGTGGGCGTGTTCAAATTAAAAGTAATTAGGAAGCGTTTGAGAAGCTGGACATCTTGTTGGTTTTATACAAATTACTTAAACAGAGAATATTTGTTTTCAGTTTGAATCCGATCATTTAAAAGTACACACTTAAATGTTTATAAAGGTATATGGCTCATAAATGTGTGACAAGTATTCGCTGAGTTTTGTTTCAGTTTATAGACGTGCTCAAGAAAAAAAAGTTCACCGCGACGGAGAGGCAGAACGCACACCCTGTCTATTTTCTTTATTTTACAAAAGCACAATGTTTTGATTTGATTGTAAGTGGACACATACAAAAGTAGAAATATCACAGATTCTTTTTTTATATTTCTTTTTTCTGTATGACCATAAATGACGGAGTAATTTAAGTTTATAGTGCTACAATGTGGAGAAAATCCAGCAAAACGCGCCGGTGCGTTTGTCGACCTCAGAGGGTTAAAAGATTTACAAACTGTCGGCAAGACCTCAAGCCAACCCCGGACATTCTGAGACTGGATCTTTATGCTTAATGCATTAACCCTCTGGGGTCTGAGGTGTTTTTGGGGTCCTTGAGATGTTCTGACATGCCCTGACATTTGTGCTTTTTTCAGTTGCTTATAAACATAGTAATGGCAAAAAAAAATTACACACTATTTAGCACAAACAGGGCTACCATAATATGTGAGCAACAAGAATGTACATGTCTGCATTTTTGAGAGAATAATGTTTATGCGTGGTTATTGAAAAAACTAAAAACTAAAGTTTCTGAAATAAGACCACAAAACACACACTAAATATGTGCCAATAAGACTTTTGTCTAATAGATGTCATTGCCTAGTGTTTTTTCTTCAAAATTATGTGAAAATCACCCTGCCTAATCCTTCACATAACACAATACATTGATTTGAATTTTGCAAAGCACTTTCTGTTTGGAAAGGCCATATGCGGAGTGGGCGTCACAGATCATGCATATGTAGTGGTTCACACCTGAGGACCGCATACTTAATGAGCCATTCATTCAGGTGAGTCACTGAGCCACAAGAATGCAAGAGCAACAGTTGGAAGCATCTCAATTCTTTTTTATTTTTCCACATATTGTGCTTGCAATTTGGCCTATAATAGCCAAGGAAAACATGTAATTGTGCCGTTAATTCTCATACTGTATTTTCAGTTTTGGAATATTTATCCTCTCCCCAAATTTGTCACTAATAAAACACAATAAAAATTATTTAAAGAAAAGGCTTATATTTACCTTTTAATAGTTTGTTTACATCTACCTTGTAAATATTTAAATAAACAACAATTCAAGTGTAATCTTTCTTTGTACAAACTAAAGTATACATTTTATCATACATATTTCAAAGTTAAGGATTTGATTGATTATTTGATTATTTTTGACAAAAAAATTGGCAAATAAAAGCTTATTTGAGGTGGCAGATATTTTACAGTAAAAATGTATAATCTATCCAAAACTAATCAACGAAATGTTGTCTTTCATATGTCTGTAACATAGGTCTTTCATTTTTATTATAAGGAATATAAATGCTAATTTGCAGTTTAATACGTTGCTTATACAAATATATATATGTGCATACACACACACACATATACATGTGTATATATTTATACACAAAAATAAATTTTATTTATATTTTTTATATACATTTTTTTTTCACAAATTGTGCTTGTAAATTGTATAATATCCAAGGTAAACATGTCTAGTAATTGTGCAGTAAATTCTCATACTGTATTTTCAGTTTTGGAATATTTATCCTCTCCCCAAATTTGTTACTAATAAAACACAATAAAAATTATTTAAAGAAAAAAAAATTATATTTACCTTTTAATAGTTTGTTTACATCTACCTTTTGAGGGACATTTTCCCTTATTATTATTATTCCTCACAGCGCTGCGAGACGGTGTAAACAAGTAATGATCTGAATAAACTTGTGTTTTCTTGAGCTGATATGGGGCTCGAGAAAACACAGCCCCTCACAGGTTTGCGCCGTGGATTCCCGCGAGTCAGACGCGGATACTGTGTTTGTTTTAGGCTCGCGCAGTCTTCACTCGGACGCGCGCTTCAATCCGTTGTGGAGACTCTCTTTTCGTTCCAGTGAAATTACAAAACAAAATACACACACACACATGTCTCTGCCTGATATACAACCACTGATAAACATAATCTGATTTGACAAAAAAAAAAAAAAAACTATGAGTGCAGATTTGAACTCAGAACCTCTGACACGCTAGGCAAATGTTCTACCACTAGACCACTTGATGATCTCCATTTCAAGCACCTTATGTTGTGATTGCTAGCCTATTTACTTTTTATGTATTAAATCCAGGAAATTTGTTAATGAAAATAATATTAAAATTAAGATACAATTAAAACAAAACGAAATTCGTTTTAAAGAATGGATTTGTGCTTTCTGTTTTGAAGTCTCTGTGAAAGTTTGAAAGTCTTTTAGTGCTGCTTCAGAGCGCTCGCGTCCATAATGGAGAACTGTCACGTAATATTGTTTTTTCCTCATAAATGCGAACATGTGTCAACTAAAGCAAGTAAATTAAGACTTACCCGAAATATTATCCACGGCTGGATCAAGTCGCTCAACGTTCGTCGCTCAAAATACAAACGTTCGTCGTCAGAGTCCTGCTCTTCTTCTGAGCAAAATTTGAACTCGTGTCATCTTCCAACAGCACAGGAAAGTGAATAAATGAAACTTGCTGGTTTTAAGGCATTTCAGGGGGCGTTTACCTTATTTTGCATAGATCACCTCAGCTCATTATCTTATGAATAGCGCGCTCTGCGAGTGGGTGTGAACTCATTACCGATAATTAGGTGAGACGGGAGAAACTGTACTTCTCTTTAGTTTCTTACAGATTACATTGCAGGAGAATATTTGTTTTGAATGTGAATTGTTTTATTTAAAAGTAGAAATTTAAAGCTTTCTTTAGACGCATGTTTCATGGTTGTGTGATAAGTATTAGCTGAGTTTCAGTTCATTTTCCAGACTTGTTTCAAAAAGATTTTTGCGGAGACAGAGTGAGCTGAAAGCGCACCCTGTTTATTTTATTTATTTAAAAATAAAAACAAGGTTTTGATGTTAATGTGAGTGTACACACAAAAAAGAAGACCCTCTATAGTTTATAATCATGTATTTATTTTATTAATATGACCGTAAATGACGGACTTTTTTAAGTTTATGTTGCTGCTATGTGAAAAAAATCCAGCAAAACGCGGGGGCGCGTTTGCCGACCTCAGAGGGTTAAGACAGTTCAATTAAAATATTTATTAAAAATGTAATGGCAATCAGATGCGCCCAAAATATAAATGCAACGCGTTGTGCTGCAACATTACCTCACAAGAAATATCTGCACAAGAACAATCACACAAGAAATATCTGCACGAATTAAGAATCTGGGTAAGTCGCATTATTTAAGCCTTTCATTATGTTAGGATGATTTTGTGTATAAAATAAAAAAAATACTGCTGTTTTTTTTACAGGCAGAGTCACGTGTATTATGCTCACACTAAATTCTCTGTTGCACTTATATAAATGCGCATTGCACGCACAATCATCTTAATAGCTGTACAAAAAAGTTATGCGCTGGCAAGAACGTCACTTTGCTGTTTTAATAAAAGCAATGTTGAATATTCTACATGCACTCATCTCCTGGAAACCACAGCGATGACAAAGTATATATAAAAATTCGTAAACGTTGTCCATTACCCCTTTGAGTGTTTTAAGATAAATCTTGTAAGGCTTTGAGTGTGTTGTTTTTTATGTGCCACCTGGTGGATATTCTGTGAAGCGAAACACATTGAGGGAATTTGTAAGTAGTGCCCCCCGAAAGCACTTGCAGAATTCTGCGAGACTCAGCGAGACGAATTGCAGAATGCCGCGGGAGAAAACGCGTGTTTTTAAAGGCCACATCTGTATTTCTGATGTTAAAAAAGTAGGTAGTGCCCCACTTGGTGGAATGAAACCCTATTTCTAGGCCTCTTTTAGGCTACCGACAGCGGCCAATCTCTCTCTCTCTCTCTCTCTCTCTCTCTCTCTCTCTCTCTCTCTCTCTCTCACACACACACACACACACTAACCCGACCCCTAAACCTACCCATCACGCACATACACACAAGTCAAGCGTCTATAAAACGCCGATAGTAGGCTGGGTGAAACCCGTAGTTGTTGGGACATCAGAGACCAGTTTGTCCAGGAGGGCAACATGTTTATTAGCAATAGCTAACGTTAGATCCGTAGTGTCCGACGTTTTGAGCCATTCCTACGCACATTGCTTGATTTTTTTTTTTTCCCCATCGGACTTCAGTAAAGGGCTACGGACCTTTCCCACCATCTTTTCCGACATGAAGAATACACTTTGCGGGTGTTAATCGAGCTTGATCGCCGCTATCAGATGAAGATGCGCTGCTTACGTCCTCCTCCATGTTTACATGTGCATAGTGATATTGGCTTGATTTCGGCTGTGACCTACTTACATTTTCGATGCTGATTGGTTGAAAATCTAGCTCAACAGTTTTATATGTCTCAATACGCAGTCAAAATAGTGCACCAATAAATACACTTTTCTCATTAACTGCAGGATAATGCGTGGAGAACTTTTTGTTTGGATACCTTTTATTAACGTTGAACATATTGAGCAAAAGAAAATTTAGTGCCCCGTTTGTCGGAACGAAACTGAACGATACAGCTCACGTACAGCGGCCTATTAATAGCCCTATCAGCTGAATGGGAGGAGATTAAAAGAATGGCTTTTTTTTTTTTTTTTTGGAACAACACAATCCAAATATACATAACGAAGGACAAAAAGGCACATTGAGCACACTGATCTCAAAAGAGAGACTTGAACAGTCACACACCTTTTTTAATGATTTGTTTCTCATTTCTCCCCTGTTTAGGTTGGCACACTGTAAGCTCACCGGTCAGTGCTGTGAAATTGTGTCTTCAGTTCTACAGTCATCAAACTCCTCCCTGAGAGAGCTGGACCTGAGTAACAATGATCTGCATGATTCAGGAGTGAATCTGCTCTATGCTGGACTGAATAGTCTAAACTGTCAACTCAACATACTGAGGTACTTGAGGGTCTGTGAAAAATAACCACTCAAGGACATATCCTGGCAAACTTATTCTGAAATGCTTTATTTTTTCACATCAATCTATACTCCAAATGCCATTATGCATATGTAAATAAATGCCTTTCTGTTTGGAGTTTGCATTTTCTCTCTGTGTTGGTGTGGGTTTCCTTCTTGCACTCCGGTTTTCCCCCACAATACAGTAAGTGAATTGGAGACAGTAAATTGCCCATAGGTGTGAATATATGTGTCTGTGTTTGAGCCCTGTGGTGGACTGGCCATCTGTCCAGGGTGTCACTTGTCTGTGGCCTTAGACGGTCCCCATCCAACCTCACAGAGCATGAGAGGACCCACAAAGAAGAATGGGAGAAAATCCACATCATACCCAAAAATACTTTAAACTGTAATCTGCACCAGATTAGGTGCTTTAAAAAAGTACTGAGTTAAGGCTCTGTGTACTTAAGCAAAGTAAATATTTCAGTATCACAAATCTGTTTATTTTTTAATCTTTTAATTTTTTATTTTGCTTTGTCATTATATAGTGTAGATTGATGTCGAAAAAAATAACCTAAAACACTACAGGCAGCATAAGGTTGCAAACATTTTTATAAATAAATAAATACATATTTTAATCATATTAATAATTAATAATAAATAAATATTTTTCCAAGTTGGCGGCAATGGCTCTACGATCTATTTAGGCTTACAATGCTTTAAGTTAAATTGTTTTACTTGAGCTCATTTTAATTAATTAAACTGAACAAGAGGCAAAACAATTTTTTTGAGTATATGTTTGTTGTATAATGTCAGTTGTGATTTTCACTTTGATGCAACATAATGTGTATAATAACCCCAAATCACAATTTCTTATTGAAGCAAAATCTGCTGATTACAAGGAGCAGGCAAAGTCAAGTCAAGTCACTTGAGGGACATATCGTGGCAAACTTATTCTGAAATGCTTTATTTTTTCACATCAATCTATACTCAAAATGCCAAATACTCCAAATAAAAGCAAACAAAACCTTTTTTCCTTCTTTGTCATTCAGAGCAGATTTCCTGTAGCAGAAACGAGTCATGACTATACTGCCCTCTATATGTCTGGTGCAGTCATAGTGCGCATGTGTCGAATGTGCCCATCCTGAACTTTATTGGAAATTGTATATTGGGTCAATGTAACTCAGTTAAGTTAAAACAGCATTCCCTTGTTTTATGTTAAATAAACCTGATTGAATTAGGTTACAACAACAAAATTAGAATTTATTGGTAGAATCAGTTAGAAATACTTCCTTAAAGCAACAACTGCACTTTCACTTTTTTATAGTGCATGTTTATGTAAAAAAATAGCATATTTTCTAATGTAAAAATAAATAACTTGCTCATCATAAATGATATCCTCAACTGTATCAAGTCCCTCATAATGAAACGGAAACCACAGTTTTGCTCTTTTTCTGAGGTAAATTCTTCCAGGATTATTTCTCACCGCATTCCAAATTTTAGAGTTAATGTGGACATGTGAATCTACTATTTGCACAGGTTCACTGTTTATGTATTTCTATGTATGTGTGAAAGAGAACCAAGAAAAAAGTAGTGGTGACTGAAATTGTTATTGATTTAAATAAAAAAAAAATTTAAGAGAACGATTTCCATTGAAGTATATCGGGGGCTTTACATTCATGTTCTTTGCAGACCTTTCTCAAAAACATCTGACAATGCATACAGTGCTCTAAAACACTAGTCTGTATTAATAATATTGTTTTTGTAATGATTTGTTTCTTATTTCTCCCCTGTTTAGGTTGGCACACTGTAAGCTCACCGATCAGTGCCGTAAAATTGTGTCATCAGTTCTACAGTCATCAAACTCCTCCTTGAGAGAGCTGGACCTGAGTAACAATGGCCTGCAGGATTCAGGAGTGATGCTGCTCTGTGCTGGACTGAAGAGTCTAAACTGTCAACTCAACATACTGAGGTATTTGAGGGTCTGTGAAAAATAACCACTCAAGGACATATCCTGGCAAACTTATTCTGAAATGCTTTATTTTTTCACATCAATCTATACTCCAAAAGCCAAATACTCCAAATAAAAGCAAACAAAACCTTTTTTCCTTCTTTGTCATTCAGAGCAGATTTCCTGTAGCAGAAACGAGTCATGACTATACTGCCCTCTATATGTCTGGTGCAGTCATAGTGCGCATGTGTCGAATGTGCCCATCCTGAACTTTATTGGAAATTGTATATTGGGTCAATGTAACTCAGTTAAGTTAAAACAGCATTCCCTTGTTTTATGTTAAATAAACCTGTTTGAATTAGGTTACAACAACAAAATTAGAATTTAGTGGTAGAATCAGGTAGACATACTTCCTTAAAGCAACAACTGCACTTTCACTTTTTTATAGTGCATGTTTATGTAAAAAAATAGCATATTTTCTAATGTAAAAATAAATAACTTGCTCATCATAAATGATATCCTCAAATGTATCAAGTCCCTCATAATGAAATGGAAACCACAGTTTTGCTCTTTTTCTGAGGTAAATTCTTCCAGGATTATTTCTCACAGCATTCCAAATTTTAGAGTTAATGTGGACATGTGAATCTACTGTTGTATAAACCCTGTTACTACCAACTGACGTATTTGCACGGGTTCACTGTTTATGTATTTCTATGTATGTGTGAAAGAGAACCAAGAAAAAAGTAGTGGTGACTGAAATTGTCATTGATTTAAATAAAAACATTTTTTTTAAGAGAACAATTTCCATTGAAGTATATTGGGGCCTTTACATTAATGTTCTTTGCAGACCTTTCTCAAAAACATCAAACAATGCATAAAGTGCTCTAAAACACTAGTCTGTATTAATAATATTGTTTTTGTAATGATTTGTTTCTTATTTCTCCCCTGTTTAGGTTGGCACGCTGTAAGCTCACCGATCAGTGCTGTAAAATTGTGTCATCAGTTCTACAGTCATCAAACTCCTCCCTGAGAGAGCTGGACCTGAGTAACAATGGCCTGCAGGATTCAGGAGTGAAGCTGCTCTGTGCTGGACTGAAGAGTCTAAACTGTCAACTCAACATACTGAGGTATTTGAGGGTCTGTGAAAAATAACCACACAAGGACATACCGTGGGAAATTTATTGTGAAATTATTCTTATTCCAGAATTATTTCTCACTGTATCCCAAAATTAAAGTAAATGAATATGATCATTCTGATGAAACGTGATGCATTTGAGTTGATGTGGGTGTTGACTCTGTTTGCATGAATTGCCTCAGATCATTACCATATGAATAGCATGCACTGTCTGTAGGCATGTTCACATTTGCTGGAAACTTACACGAGAGACAGTTATATCTCTCTCTCTTGTACAGATTATATAAACAGAGAATATTTGTTTTCATTTTAAATAGGATCATTTAAAAGTAGACACTTATATGTATCTACTAGGGATGTTAACGATTAATCGACGATCGATTAATTGTTGATAATACATTTAATCGATAAAACTTATCAATCATCGATTAAGCAGGTTCATGCGCGCGGGTACTGCTCAACCACAAAACATGTATAGCGAGCACGCCGGAGTTATGTTTGGGACCATTTTACACCTTCATCATGACTATAAGTTTGCGTGTGCATTCGCAGCCTTTTGTTTTGTGCAAATGTAAGTTGTAATGTTGTGTTTATTTTGTGTAGGCCATATAGGATGCATTTGGTTATGAATTAATGTAGTAAAGCTTACAGTGATCCTCTTCAGTTTCAGGGCACGCAGCTCAAACGGCAATGCACGACTAATAATGACTATTGGACTGTCATATTACATAACATTATAAAGAGAACAATATTGTAATAAAATATTGTGAATTATTTGGGTTTAGTTGCCATAATCGCGTTGCTCCAGAAATAGCGTGTCCACAACATGAGTCATTCTGAATGGCACGTAACTTGTGCAATCACTTCATTTGTGCAGATATCATTTGTAATATTATGTTTATTTTGTATGTATCTGATTAATCTCAAATAAGGTTGCGTTTCTTTGAGTTAAATAATTAAATAAAGTTAAATAAAGTGCAGTTTAATGGTATTCATTAAGCGCGCAGCTCAAACAGCAATGCACGGTTAATAAAAACTATGATTAGGACTGTCATATTACATAACATGAGAACACTGTTTTATTAAATCGTTGTGAATTCATTGGGTTTAGTTGCCATTTTCAGCGCATTGTTCCTGGAAGAGCACGTCCATAACAGTCACAAATTTCAAAGCATGCATCTGAGGCGATGGTGACACTTTTCATTAGTCGTTATATTTGATTATTAAATTTAATCAAATGATCTATCACATTGAAACATTTTACAATCCTACTAGCCCTTTATTTAGATTAAAAACCATTCTCATTAATTTGGTGAGGAACAGCGTTTTGTGCAGTATTTGCACACCCTGTCATGCTGTTGGCCATATGCCACTGCGGCAGACTCAAAATGCAGTGTTACGCTAACGATTAATCGATTAATTGATCGTTAATTTAAACGACGATCGATCATGGCAATTTGTTAAAATTAACATCCCTAGTATCTACAGATATATTACTCTTGTCTGTGTGACAAATATTTGCTGAATTTTGCTTTCCTTTTTTGATGCACTGCAAAAAAAAGTTCACAGAGATGGCTGAAAACATCCTGTTTTTGTTTTGATTGCAAGTGGACACAAATTAAAGTTAACTTTTTACAGTTTCGACTGATGTATTGCTGTATAACCATATTACTAGGGCTGGGTAAAAAATATCGATTTCTCGATTTTAATCGATTCTCATTTTTATGAAACAATATCGATTCTTAAATCCCAAGAATCGATTAGTCATCCTTTTTTCAGTTGATGAATGAATGGATCATTGTTGCGCACATCCCATCCAATAAATCGCAATAATCTTTGTGCTTTGTTATTATTGATATGAAACAAAGTCTCAGATTTCAAATTACATCCATTTTCTTACGAAATTCAAAAACATAATTACCGTTTTGGCGCTGTTGCGTGAGATCGCTCTGGCGCAGCTCAGCTCAAGAGAAGCAACGGAAGCAACTCTTCCGCCTTAATAACACCAGTTACAGCGCGAAATAAACATGAATGAGCTTCTGAAAGTGTGTTAAAAGATAGAGTACAACTTATTGAAGTCCGTATCATGTCTCATGGAATCGCTCAATCAGTGTTTCAACCGTGGAAAGACGTTAGTAAACAATGTCATGTAACGTCACATTTACCTCAGAAAAAACATATCCACTGACCATACACTCGTTAGTCAGCTAGGAAAGTTAACTCTAGAGAGGAGCATTTTGTTAAATATATGCACCATATTATATAATCATTAGCCTATAATTTTTAATGTTCTTCAATATTTAATGCATGTTTGAATAAATCTGGAAAGTTTTTTATGACAGCCATCATTATATATATATAATTTCATATAACTTTATTATTATAAAAATAAATAAAAGTGTATTTTAAGTGTTTGTATACAAATCAGTTAATTTTTACCTTCAATATTATAGTAGGCTAATGAAGCCTATAGGCTAGCCTACCACTGACTCCCATAATTTACAGCATTAGTTAAGAGATTTGTTTTCCTTGAGAAAATTTGCAATGTATTGTACCTGATATCCAAAATAATCGATATTGAATCGAATCGAATCGTAATCGAAATCGAATCGAATTGCAAGCTTGTGAATCGAAATCGAATCGAATTGTGAAATTTGTGTCAATACCCAGCCCTACATATTACCATAAATTAGTATTGTATTATACACTAACATGGACACTTACTGTTGTTGTAGATTATCTCAGTGTTTGGTGACAGAGGAAGGTTGTGCTGCTCTGGCTTCAGCTCTGAGTTCAAACCCTTCACACCTGAGAGAGCTGGATCTGAGCTACAATCACCCAGGAGAATCAGGACTGAAGCTGCTCTCTGATACTCTCAACCATCTGGACAAACTCAAGTATGTTAAAGGGACACTCCACCCATTTGCATTAAGCTTTGCATTGTTAGAAACCCAGTCATACTATTGAATGGTCGTGCAACACTCTCTCATTTTCCCCTGAGACGGGAGAAATCCGTTATTTACCTCTTACACTTCCTCCTACTATGACGCAAAAATCGTCATTTTGCGTCATTGTAGGAGGAAGTGTAAGAGGGGGGGATTTCTGTTGAGACTACAACACTCGTTCCTCATCTTTCCCAGGGGGCGGGAACCGCTCACGCTACAGACCTATTACAGATCAGTGGGTGGGACTTTACTCTCTGAAACTGAAAGCAATATCCTCCATCTTGTTTGAAGCTAAGCTAACAGGCGCTGTGGAGACAGATGTAAAGTTATGACAATAGCGGAGGAGAGTACTCAATATGATATAGAAGAAGAGGATTTCGGAAGTCTGATGCTCGAATCAGGTGTTTGTGGCTACCTTTACAAGCCGCATTATAGCGAAGAGCAGCCGAGGCAGAAGACCTGCCTGCCGCGGACGAGGAGCCTGCCTGCCGCGGACTGGTGGCGCCGGTGATCTCACTATGCAACTACGAACCGCTACGAACACAGAGATAGAGGCCGTCTGCGGCAAAGAATTTCAACGATGACAATTTCTCCTGGACGAAATCTCTGAATCAGACGAGGACACGGACGTTTGTGTTGAGAACTATCCTAGTTTCGCACCGCATATGTTCTGACTGAACATCCATGTACCATGCAATAATAAATCGAAAGAAATGCAAACGAGGAGTAATACACTAATGAGTTCGCCAACTAACTAGACATTTTGTGTGAAATGAATTTCAATCTCTGGTGGTAGCTAGCCTTGTAGACGGAAGAGTGATTCTCTTATTATAGGCAGATATGCGCTTTCTGGATTAGTGGGAGTGGCTTGCGGAGCTGTGCAGTGTGGTGCATTGTGGGAGTTGTTGTCTTTCATACAAATGCGTCCTGAAGTTATTTTTTGTCTTTCCTTGGTCACGAAGGCACCAAATTCAAAATTGATTTTACATTTCGACTACATATATGACCCACTTTAAATAAAAAACAGTGTTCAAATGGGTGGAATGCCCCTTTAAGTAATATAACAATAATCCTGTCTGGTGTGATTGTTGTTGTTTTTTTTAAAGGGTTAGTTTTAAGTTTTAATTTAATAATTT
This sequence comes from Rutilus rutilus, assembly GCF_951802725.1. Taxonomy (NCBI): domain Eukaryota; kingdom Metazoa; phylum Chordata; class Actinopteri; order Cypriniformes; family Leuciscidae; genus Rutilus; species Rutilus rutilus. The sequence goes on from NC_140209.1 coordinate 65,906,414, forward strand.
TCTCACCCTCATATCGTTCCAAACCTGTAAGACTTTCATTCATTTTCAGAACAGAAATGAAGACATTTTTAATATAATCTGAGATATTTCTGTCCCTCCATTGACAGTGCTACCACTTCAACGCTTCAAAAGGTTCATAAAGAGATTGTAAAACTGATCTATTTGAATTTAGTTTAATCCAAATTTTCTGAAGAGACATAACTTTATATGATTAACAGATTTAATTGACTCTAAAATTCATCAACGCACACATCAGTTATGTTAAACGGAAGCTTAGACATGCTTGCTTGATGTGTGAGAATGTGTGAGAGTTATTCTTGTGTTATGGAGGACGTTTGAGCTTCCGTAAGAACCAATGATGTTGATTCTCGTGTTACGCACACTGTTCATTCTCACTGTTACCCTTGCTGTAAAAAAAATACCAAATTCTGACAATTTCATACCATTTTCCATTAAAACAGTAATATACCGTAGAAAACAAAAATAGCCTACAGGAATATACTGTGAATTAACAGTGCTCAAAATTGACACTCTGAGGCTGTTATACCAATCACACCCTATACCTTCAGTCACTATTCCCTACATTAGTTCACTAATATAGTCCACTTGACAGAGTGAATACAAAGAAGAGAGTGAATTGAGACACTGATGAACACCTGATAAGCAGAATCACTGAAGGACAGAGAAACAAGAACAGAAAAAAGAGAAACACAAGAACTACAACTGACTTCCAGCCACAGAGTGTGAAAACAGTTTACAAACCAGTTTACGATTATTTCTTTCAGACATGTACAAAAGTTCTTGTTGAGAATTAACAGATATTTAGTCGTTGATGTTTTATTGAATATAATAAAGTGTTTAGTCACCATGATGTAGATCAGTATTTGCTGGACATCTGATTCAATGTTCTCTTTCTGTGTATAAGCTTTGAATTTATGGGTTATTAGTTTTTTTTTTTTTTTTACGTGTTACACAGTTTGAGGTTCATTCTCGTGTTACGCAGCGCGTTTGAGCTTCAGCAAGAACCAATGAGGTTCAAGAATATGTGAAATAAGCAATAGATCTAATGTTATAGAATAAAAATATTGTTTTAATGAAGTTGTATACATGTAGAGTGTATACAGAATGTAGACATCTTAGTTTAGAACAAAGATGGAGAATAAATTGAAAGTGAGTGTGGAGAAACTGAGATAGCAAATGGCATAGTTCCTTTTCGTTCTTTGCTTAGGGATAATAAGAAGTTTGAAATACCTTCTCAGTAGTAAACTGTTAGTGAACATCCCGACACCACAGACGCTGCTGAGAGCGACATTTAGATGAATATGTTAATATGTGTTGCACATTTTTCTCTTAATAACAAACAAAACAAAAACACAGTGATGAGAAATCAGCAGTAAAGAAAGCAGCTCTGCTATTCGGCACTCCTGTTTAGTCATGTCATGATTGTTTATACAGCACTTTAAACAATAGATTGGTTTTAAAACCACAAATACCATATAATATCTGTCAAAAAAAGGTCAAATTCTGACAGTATCATACCATTTTTCATTAAAACAGTAATCTACCGTAGAAAACAATGCATTGTTTGATATATTTGTCGTTTTCGAGAAAATAGCTTACAGGAATATACTGTGAATTACCAGCGCTCAAAGTCGACACTCTGAGGCTGTGTTCAAAATCACACCCTATACCCTCAGTCACTATTCCCTACATGATGAACACCTGATAAGCAGAATCACTGAAGGACAGAGAGACAAGAACAGAAAAAAGAGAAACACAAGAACTACAACTGACTTCCAGCCACACTATGAAACAGTATGAAACCAGTGTACAAACCAGCTTAACATTATTTATTTCATACATGTACAAAAGTTGAGAATTAGTTGAGAATTAACAGATATTTCGTTTTTTATGTTTTATTGAATATAATAAAGTTTGTAGTCACCATGATGGAGATCAGTATTTGCTTTAAACACATTTGTTATGGAAAGACAAAGTCAAGAGGAAGTTGATCAGGTGTTTTTGGCTGTTGTGATAATGCCATGATCATTTTGGATATGATTTTCTGATCTCATCCTGTGTATAAGCTTTGAATTAATGGCCATTTAATATTTGTCATATATCTGTTATTCTACCTCATGAAATCCATCAATGTTTCTGTTATCAGTTATTCTGAAGAATATTGAATTCATATACTGCATTCAAACTTTTTGAACTACTGCATGACTCAGACACACACAGACATCAACATTCATGCCGCAATGCATGCTGGGTTTCAGGACAGTATAAAACTCCCAGCATGCACTGCTGCATGAATAAATAAATAAATAATTGCCACCATTGTTGAGAGACGTGCTGAATTTTGATATCTGTGTTTCTACAAGTCAGTGTAACTGTTTCTTTGGTTGTGCATGATGTGCTAAAAAAATTATCATTGTAACTCATTTCTGTAGTTTCATAGTGGTGGTAATCAGGGCTTGACATTAACACCCGCCAACCCGCCAAATGCGTGTGGATTTTGCTCGTGGCGGGTAACACAGTCACTCCAGCTAGCCACTTTGGCGGGTTGAATAATTATAGTCTTTTCAAAATGCATCTGAAATAAGCCATATTACAGTGTGAAACTACGACAGTACAACTCCCTTGAGTATTACATGCACACAGTGTTGCCTTGCGCTTGCGCGCTAGTGACCGACAACACAGAAACAAGACCCCTTTAGCGTCATTTTTTCAAAAAAGCGACTAGCGACAAATCTAGCAATGTTTTGGACAAACCTCAGTAACAGGGCCTGAAGTTAACTTTTTTGACCACCAGCCACTGTGGCAGGTGGATTTAAAAATCCACCCGCCTCAGTGACTTTTTACCAGCCATTTTTATTTTGGCCTCATAAAAGGTGAAAAAAAAGGAATTGCACAAACATTTGTTCTTTAACTTGTAAGAATACACATTTAAGTGCTGTCAAGTTATTAACGAGATCCATACAAGTAATAATAACTCTTAGAATACAGATATAGACCTAGTGCAGCTAATGTGTAAACAAATCACACGCGGCTGTGTTGATGGCTGGGTTAGTTACAGCGTTCAGGAACCGTTAAGCAGAACTAAATTAATATTGTTACCGGGTAGACTACTGGACATTTTCTCACCGGTTCCCAAGTCCCAACATCTGTGCAACTGTCATTGTACTGTAGCCTATGTCAGCGCTGCATTATCTCATCTCATCTCACCAACAGTTTAATACTTAACTCACACATTCAAACGTAGACAGAGAAGGGCCTCATCTTACTCTCCGATCACATATACGTTCCGAAACACTCAAACTGCGCTGCTTTCACAGATGCTTTCTTTACTCCAGTAATGTGCTGCCACATTTTTTAGCTAAAATCCAACGAAATGGCTGACTTCGTTTAAATGTCAAAGAACAACAGTTGCAAAAAAAAAAAAAAACCTTCGCAAAGACCCGGCCCCTTTAGTTACTGTTGCTATGTCCGACAAGCTACACCGCGCTCGCGCCAAACCGCGCCAAACCATAATCTCACGCAATGAAAAACACATCGCGCAGCAGAGAGGACACTGACAACATGCTGACAAACAAGACAGTCCAGGTGACTTTTGATATTAAACAAAGTCTCAATGTTAAAATTTGGTAATTTTTAAAGAAATTTAGACAATACCGTTTTGTGGCACTGTAATGTGTCTTGACAGATCGCTGTGGTGCCTCAGTTAAAGCTGCTCGTGGACCGATCATCTCTTCCTTCTAGTTAATTTATAGCATCAAATAAACATGAATGAACATAAGAAGGAATGTAGTTTTAACTGCGGAAAGATGTCAGTAGGCCTACTCAGTACACTCAGTTTTTTCAAGTTCAAATACTCCAACGTTGAACTTTCCTGACTGCTTTGTCGGCGGATTATGATTGGCCAGATAGCCTGTCAATCAAACTCCCCGTGAAGGGTCGATTCTCAGTCGCTACCTGCCAATGTGGCAGGTAGATTGACAGTGTTAACCGCCAATTGCAGAATTCACCTGCATTTGGCGTTTGGTCAGGTGTTAATTTCAGGCCCTGCTCAGTAACCTTCAAATGTTGCCAATACTGTCTCCCCGCCGTCACTCTCTCTAGCTGCGTCTACCTTGCTCAGTGAATGAGAGAAGCAGCAGCACGTTCATCTGTTGAGCGCACGGCTGCTGACAGACGTGAATGATGAGTAGTGTTTTTCCAAGGACTTATCACTTATCTGCTTTTCTTTTGTTTTATATTTAAATAATTTGGTTTAACCATTTTAATTTACTTTCTTTTCTTGTGCTTAATACTTGTAATAGGCCTACTCACTATCACTGAGCTTTAGTTCATCCGGTTCCCGAACTCTCTCAATTCAGATAATTTTCCACATAGGCCTATAAAAAAATGTAGTCATTCACTATATAATAGCTACTCGTTCTTGTCAGACAAAAAAAAAAAAAAAAAAAAAAAAAAACCTTGGAAATGAGAGCAGATTTATTTGACATTTGGCTATATTATTATTTATTATATTATATTAAATACATTGGATGCTGGTGGAGCTATGTGGCGACATATAATACATGGTTTTATTAAAAAAAAAGGAGCTTTGCACACAACCTTATCAGAGCTAATAATGACCTGTATTGTTATACATTTATGTAGTCTTGATTTGGGTGCATACAGTGGTTTTACATTTAAAAGTAAATCTAGTTCAAGTAAATTTTAGCACGCCATAGTCAACTTTTATCAGTTATTTCACAACAACAACAATGTGGCTAGTAAAAATGCTGTGTGGCTAGTAACTTTGGAAAACCACTAGCCACATTGGCTAGTGAGCAAAAAAGTTAATGTCAAGCCCTGGTGGTAATGTAACACTTGATACAGGATTAAACTGAATGAGATTAGTGAATGAACAGGCTATATGTTATTATTATTATACAGGCTATATACATATAATATTATATGATTATTTTGTCATCATAATCAATATAACAAACTGCATTCACAAACCATGTGTGTATGCACATGTGTGACCTGCAGAAACAGAGTT
>NC_140209.1:65916466-65976466 GCF_951802725.1 Rutilus rutilus
GAGAAACTGGTCTCCAATTCTTTAGAAGACCTAGATTTCCTTTTTTTGGAAGCAAAGACAGTACAGCTCTTCGGCAGCTTATAGGAAGTATTCCACTTCTGATGCTTTGAATGAGTACTTCATACAGATCTTGTCCTAATATATTCCAAAAAGCTTGGTAAAACTCAACTGGCAGTCCATCAATTCCCGGAGAACGTCCTCTTAATAACTGTTTCATTGCTTCTGTAATGTCTTGAAAAGTTATCTGACTGTCTAGTGATGTTCTCCCCTCATCTTCCACCTGAGGTAAATCACTCAGCAAATCAGAAGCACTCTCCACTTCACAGTTCTCAGCTTCATACAGGTTTTTGTAGAAGTTAACTGCCAGCTTCTTTATTTCCACCGGGTCTGACGTTATAGTCCCATCAGGCCGTTGAAGGTGATACATTTGTTTTTGTTGGGAGCTTTTCTTTTCAAGGTTGAAAAAGAATGATGTAGGAGCGTCCATGTCTTTAATAGAACATATTCTCACCCTTACAATTGCTCCTTTCACTTGCTCCTGTAGTAACGAGCCAAGTTCTTTCTTTTTCTTATTCAACAGCTCACTCTGCCCAGTTCCATTATTATTAAAAATAGTGCTTTCCATTCTTTGAATGTCTTTCTCCAAGTTTTTTACTGCAAACTTCACCCTTGATGTATTATGTAAACTGTAATTTTGACAAAATATTCTTATATTTACTTTGCCAACATCCCACCACTGACACATGTTTTCAAAAGACTCTTTCTGCATTTTCCATTTATTCCAGAATAATTCAAAACTATCACAAAATAAAGCATCTTGTAATAATTTAACATTAAAATGCCAAAAATAGTTTGGCTTTGTAATTGCCTTCATGTTTAAATCAAATAAAACCAAATGGTGATCTGAAAACCCAACAGGTAAAATAACAGCATTCATCACCTTATTATTCCATGTTTTATCAATATAAAATCTGTCTAGCCTTGCCCCACTAACCCTATTCTCAGATGCTTTAACCCATGTGTATTGTCTAATTCCTATGTTTCTTTTCCTCCAAATATCAATCAAATTAAGCTCTTTTATAATTTTTGATAATACCACACTTGACTCATTATGAGGTTCCTCCCCATTCCTATCAATTATAAAATCAACAGTACAATTCCAGTCACCTCCAATGATAACACACCTGATCTCCAATTTTTTGAACAGCATTTTTTAGTTTCATAAAAACCTTGAAGGATACAAATTTAAGAATATGTTTAAGATCTGCTGATCCTACTTGCTTTATAATATCACATGAAACACTCAGGTGAACTACACTGTATTGGGCATTCAAAGTGAACATGATGGCATCAATTTACTGATTAGAAGTCAGCTGTAAGTCAGCTGTCTAAACATTGTAATAGCCAGGAGTTTTGGTTAGACTTTGATCTTCCAACTAAGAGTTGAACTGTGTGTGAATGTTACATAGTCTTCGGTCTCGTGACCATTTGTTGGTTTATACCCTTTGGGGGGGGTATCATTATCTCAGTTGGGGGTAATTGCCTCTATTGTCATCCCTATCTAAGGCTGTGTGTATGGTCAGCACCATTAAGGACAGCCCACTGAAATGCCTATAAGACACCATGTAAAGTTATGTGAGATTAGACTGATTTGGGAAGAACTGCAGCCGCATCAACGCAAAGTCCTCAATAAAGAATAACTTTGTTTGAACGTGATCCCCAACTGTCTCACTGGTCTCTGCTTTGAAGAAAGAAAAACTTTTCAAAAATTTGGTGCCGTGACCCGGATGGAGAAACTGAAACTCAACAAAGAATGAACTTTCCAGACGGAACCTTGAAAACTTCAAGCTCAAAGATCTCAACCAAGCTGACTGAGTTCCAGACTGAATCTTCTGAATCCAGATTGAAAACTTCAAGCTCCAAAAAGATCTCAAAGACTGAATTTTTCCAGACGGAATCTTTCTCTACAAATGAAAGACTCGGTGAGTTTCACTCCATTAAAAGAACCAATGCAGACCAGTACAAATGTTTTCCTCTGCTCCGTTCAGAGAAGTAGTTAACAAACAGCTGTAGAGTTTGGTTAACTAAAGATAAGCCTCTAAAAAAGTTTTCTTTTAGAGATGAAATTGATCCTCTGTTGTTGACAGGGAAGATTAACAGTTACATGTTAATATTGTGTGTATCCTCTTGCTAAGAGAAGACCTATTCTCTGTAAGCTAGAGAAGAGTTAGCGTCATGTGCTAATACGATTGTACCCTCTGTTTGTAAGACAGTAGAGAGAAGCTTTTTAGTGTTTGTTTGTGGTAACAGAAAGTCACAAAATGGTTAGAAGGAATGCTAGGCTGATTTCCACAATGGAGAAAGGTGGATTAGATAGCCCGTTATGGACAGACAATGAGTTTAAATCCTTGTTATCAGAGCACATGGACTCCATCGTGACTGAGCCAGTCAGATTGAATTTAACAAAGAAATTTTGCATTGATCCAGAAAAAGTGTGGTCAATTGAAGATTGTAAGAAGGTACTAGAAGCAAAGTATTCGCAAGAACGATATGAAAGCCATTATCTGTTGTCACAGAGAATTCGGTTTAACCCTAGCTACAGAACAGTCTAAGCGCAACTCAGAGCTAGAGAAACAGATCAAAGAGCTCCGTGCTAGATTATCTTCTGTGACGAAGAAAGCAAACCGCAACAAAGATACAGAAAAAACTGATGTGGAAGAAGTTAGTCAGCCTGATAACAATTATCCTGACTTAAAAGCTTTCGTTGAAACAAATGTAGCCATCCAATCAGTAACTGATCAGCCTGTAGATTCAGTGCAGGTTTGTGGGGCTAGGAGAAGATCTCAGGGAACTAAAAGTGTTACTCCGACCTCTTCTGTTGTCCAAATACAAACGGTTGCCAAAACATCTTTAGGTCCGAAGGATATAGATAGACTCTCCCAGAGTTTACCCTCAGCACGCACAAATTTTTCTGAATTTAGAAGAGCATTGTTCAGTAAAATGCATCTTTATGACATGTCGTTGCCGGAAGTCACACAGCTAATGTCACAAATTCTAACTGAATCTGAATTCAACAATTTTGAGTCTGCTGTTACTTCCGAACTGCAACATGTCAGTAAAGGCGATTTGAGAGAAGGTGTTTTGAAAATCCTAAAGAATATCTTAGGACCCAAAATCGATTGGTCGAAAATTACCAATTGTGTACAAAAGAAGGGTGAAACTGTTTGTGAGTACACAGAATGATTCTGTCAGGTAGCTGTAACGCACAGTGGAATAGTGGAGGATTCCGAAAGTGTGTTAGCTGACAAAGGAGCTCTAATCCGAATTTGGGCAGATGGTCTTGTAGATGAGTACAGAACAGCCTTGCCATTCCTAGATATTACGTGGGCTAAAAGAACTCTCAGAAGTAACCTAGATAGTTTAACTATTTGGGAAAGAGATTATGATGTCAAAGAGAGAGTAAGAATTGCAGCAGTTTCTGTTAAGGTTAACTCAGAGAAGCAAAAGAAACGCAAAAGCCCTAGAGAAGCCGAGTAAATGAGAAATGAGTGTAGAAAAAACAAAAAGAATTTTAAAGATGTAAATAAGGTTACTCAGCTCCTGCTCAGTTTGCTTGCTACTCTGAAGCAACCCCTCCCCTCGTGGGGCAACCTGATATCGTGTTAACCATTTAGGCTGTGAGTGATTAATTTCCCCAGTAACACACAACAAAGATGAAAGACTGATTTTTGTTTAATAGAACAAAAGGAAAGTGACTGTCTCAGCCTTTGTTTGAGGGACATTCAGTATACTCACAGCCTTAAAATGTTATCACAGAATATTGCAGTTAGACAACCATCCTCTGTTAATGATGTCTATTAAGACTGATGTTTCATTGGAGAATGGGAAGTGCCAATTTTTCTCACACACTGTACAGTTGTTTCCCCGTTCTACAGGAACAGGATAGGACACACGGTTCAGTGAGGGCCCTGGAAAGAACTGATGCAACAGGCGTCGGGGGCCAATCCAGGGTGAAGACAACCTCATAGGCTTTCCCCATTATTTAGTCCATCCTTACCTCACTGACCCATAGGTGTCAAATCAATTAAGAAATAGGGAAAGAATGAAACAACAACACTAGACTCTGAAATAAAGCTACAACCCTAGTGTTTTGAAGAAATACTGCTCTCTGTTTTTTTTGTTTTCTTTCTTCCTCTGTGCAGATAATCTGTAAGGGTGGAATTCCTGCAGTGGTTCAAGCTGCAAGAACTGCCGAATGACTAAAGAAACGTTATTGGCAAGATGGTAGAAAACTGCACATTTCTTGTCTATACCACCCACTGCCACTTATACCAACGACCGAAATAAGTGCAGTTACAATAGCTTAATATTTGTGGGAGAGCGTTGCTATAGATAGTGACGATATTGCATTGCAATATGTAGCACTTTAAAGTCAATACCAAATCAAAACTAGTTAGCACATTAGTTGTAATTGAAAATGTTTAATGACAAAATATGGTTATGGTTACACTTAAAATAGTTACAAAATAAATGTATGAAATGATGATAACTTATACTATTAATTGTACCCAGCATATATGAAAAATGTTACCTGAGAGAGAGAGAGAGAGAGAGAGAGATAGAGAGAGGGATAGAGAGAGAGAGAGAGATAGATAGAGAAAGAAAAGAGGAGCCCCCAAGAAAGGGACCCAGAGAAGAAGATAGCCAGAGCATACAAAGAGACAGAGCAACAGTTTCAATCTTCTTTTATCCTTTTCTTGACCATGTGACTAAAACCCAAATGTGAGACATTCAAACTGACCAATCAGATAATTACACTTCCACCACTGTACTAAAGGTGTGACAATTCATCGACCCCCAAAGTACAAACATTTGGCCTGCAAGCCGAGATCACTATCAGCCCCTCTGTGCCTTAGGAACTCCAAATGGTCATTGTGGTAGGAAGAGGGGGTAGAAAAACAGTCAAGCAAATATCTTTGTTCATTTAAAATATCTTGGATTATTTTCAATTCTACAACCTCCACCCGCTCAGGCCCAATATTTGGTGCATAAACATTTATAAGCACAAACACAGTTCCCTTATATTCTATATGCATTAATAATACTCTTCCCTTTACAACTTCTTCTACAACTAAAATATTTACATTTATATTTTTTGAGAATAATATGGCTACACCAGAACTCAAATTTGTCCCATGGCTTAGCACACATTTTCCTTCCCACCATCTATCCCATTCCGACTAATTTTCTGTATTAGAATGTGTCTCTTGCAAAAAAACAATATCCACCTTCTTAATTCTACATAATTCTGACACCATTGCCAACTTATTTCCATCCCTACCCCCATTTATATTTAAGGAGCCTGCTCTCAAAAACTCCATAAAAAGGGAAAAGTATAAAAAGGACAGAAATAGAGTGAAAAGACAAAGAATAGCCGACACCCTGTGTGTTTTAATCATTTTGTGAAGCATTTGCCTTACTCTTTCTTAACTTCGTTAAGATCTTCCTTAACCGAAATCTTTTCTGCTTGCTAAGAACCTCATGACTAACGTTTCTTTGCAACAAAGTCACGACACTATAAATTTCCCTATATCTGGGAAGAAATCTTTGACTTCCACAGTCTTTCCAAAAGTTGCATCTAGAAAGTCATTTATTTCTTGCAGTGTATATGTGTCCTCCATGATTTGTGAACCAATATCTGAAATTTCAGAGAAATTATCATCATCTCCCATTTCAGAATCAGTACACATTTCAACACTATTAAACACTTCAGGATCGTCAGTTTGAACCATTTCAACATTTATTTTTCCTTTGGTGACATCATCAGTCATCACACTACTTTCCCCCATTTTAGATGCATCGTTTTGTCCAGTAGAAATCTCGTTTTCATCAACATCATCTCTCTGATCATTACTATCAATCAAATCAGCATGAACAACATTCCTTTCCTCTGTAATCTGAGTTAGTACTCTCTCATGATTTGTTTCATCAGTGTTAATCTGGACGACATCTTCATTGTGTTTCTGAACATCCTCAGCAACAGCACTAGGCCTATGTTCAGCTATCTCTTCCTGCCTATCCTGGGCCTTATGTGGGCACGCCATCCGCTTATGCCCAATATCGCCACACTCAAAGCACTTCATGCTACCAGTATTAGCGTACACCACATACGATTTTCCCTCGTGGCCAACTCTAAACGACACATCCAGCTCTGGCTGATTCAAAAACATAAACACTTGCCTCCTGAAAGACATAACGTGCTTCAAAGCTTCATTTCTGCATCTCAGTGGAATAGTTCTAATCCCACTTGCAAACTTTCCATATCTCGCTAACGCTCTTTCAATTTCATCATTCTGAATGAAAGGGGGAACGTTAGACACGGTTATACGGGTCGTTGGCGTTACCAGCGGTGAAATGGTAAGAAAATCTCCACCTACCACAATTCCTTCGCTTATCAACCGATTTGCCAGTTCTTCCTCCTTTACAAACACCACTACCGCCTTATTCATCCTCGACGCCGAAGAAATGTTTTCATATCCGATTAGTTCTCCAACCACCAGTGACACATCCTCCACCATCACGCCTTGTACAGGCACACACCTGACGCCGTGACGGAGCGACACAGGTGACACCACCACCTCCGTGGCCGCGGGGTGAGACGCCATCTCGGTGCCGCCACAAAAGTTTCCAAATAAACAAAAGTCTTTGTTTCCTTGGTCAAAACGTATTCCTCTTCTAATACATTTTAATTTAAGTGCAGTAGAAAACAGAAATACGAAAAAAACTCCCGTACTCCCCGCGAAAGAATCCCTCACGCACATCCCAAACGCTCCCCGCCGCGCACCGGAAGAGAGAGAGAGAGAGAGAGAGAGAGCTCAGACTGTGTTCACACTGCACTGATGGAGTCGTAGAGGACGAGCTGCACACAGACAGACAGAGAGAGAGAGAGAGAGAGAGAGAGCTCAGACTGTGTTCACACTGCACTGATGGAGTCGTAGAGGACGAGCTGCACTGAGACAGACAGAGAAAGAGAGAGAGAGAGAGAGCTCAGACTGTGTTCACACTGCACTGATGGAGTCGTAGAGGACGAGCTGCACTGAGACAGACAGAGAGAGAGAGAGAGAGAGAGAGCTCAGACGGTGTTCACACTGCACTGATGGAGTCGTAGAGGACGAGCTGCACTGAGACAGACAGAGAGAGAGAGAGCTCAGACTGTGTTCACACTGCACTGATGGAGTCGTCGAGGACGAGCTGCACTGAGACAGACAGAGAGAGAGAGAGAGAGCTCAGACTGTGTTCACACTGCACTGATGGAGTCGTAGAGGACGAGCTGCACTGAGACAGACAGAGAGAGAGAGAGAGAGCTCAGACAGTTCACACTGGAGAGAGTGTGTGTGTGTGTGTGTGTGTGATTCTGTGTCTCTGAGATGATGTTCACTCACAGAACTCAAGCTTTTGGAGAGAGAGAGAGAGAGAGAGAGTGTGTGTGTGTGTGTGTGTGTGTGTGTGTGTGTGTGTGTGTGTGTGTGTGTGTGTGTGTGTGTGTGTGTGATTCTCTGTCTCTGAGATGTTCACTCGCAGAACTCAAGCTTGAAGAGAGAGAGAGAGTGTGTGTGTGTGTGTGTGAGTGAAGTGAGAGAGAGAGTGAGGGAGTGTGAGAGAGAGAGAGGGAGTGTGTGTGTGCGTGTAAGAGAGCGTGAGGGAGTGTGTGTTTGTGTGTAAGAGAGAGTGAGGGAGTGTGTGTATGAGAGAGACTGTCCTCCTACAAAAAACGACCATCAAGGTCGTATGTGCAAGCAGCTTATTACGACCTATACTTACGTTTTAAAGTTAACCGCCCTCTAGCGCTCCTTTTAATAATGACGGTGTCGTGTGTAATGAAATGGCGTTTACCGTCATTACCAATCAAAATAGTATTTGTTTTATTATTGCATTTACTTGAGATTAATACAGAAAACTGAGATGTGTAGGCCTAAATTTATTTAGGCTATATATTTTTTATGTATTTGATGTGCAATTTCTTCTTCAAAAAAACGTATTGGAAAGTAAAGAACCACATCAAAATAATTCAACTATTATCCTTTTTTTTAATAACTTAAGATAAACCTTTTGTAACAACAAAGTAAAAAAAAACGATGATTTAAAAAAAAAAACTACAGATGATAAAACCGTGACATAATCATATGTAGTGATTTTAAAACATTTTCAGCATTTTTATATTGATTTTTTTTTCAGTTCAGCTAAAGTTTTTAACATATCACCATTTGACCACATTCGTGTGGCGCTGAATAAAAAATAAATAAAAAATCAATGAACCAAGAAGAAGAAGAAGAAGAAGAAGAAGAAGAAGAAGCAGCCGGAGGAGTGGCGTGGCCAGGTTTTTTCCTGACAGTCCCAGTGCGAGGTCGATATAGGTAAGGTGTGAAAATATATATTTATAAGTAGTTGTGTGTGTTTTTTGTCATTTATGTGGAACTAAATGAGTGCATTTTGACGTCTGGGTTACAAATCAGTTGCGATAACTGTTAGCCATTTTACTCATTAAGAAAGTAACTGTTAACGTTACGTTATTTCATTGCGACCTACTATCTAACGTTAGCTTCATCGCTAGCAGCATGTTGCTATTTCACATGCATCTGCAATTTCTGTCATATTGCCACAAAATAATTTCAGCCTAATGTATCCAAAACTGTAACGTTAAATGTTTTCTCTTAGAGAAAAAGGTAGTTTCAGCATTATATAAATAGTATGAGGTCACAACAGTTTTACAGCTATCCAAATTATTTAAATTCAGGGTATCAATTCAGCTAGGTATAACATTTTAAAGAATTAAAAATATGTAGTAATGGCAAAATCGGTTGACGGAATCAATTGTTCATTGTACATTCATTGTTATTGCCTATTTTAGGTTATAGCCACAAGTCAAGTCACCTTTATTTATATATTGCTTTTTACAACACAGATTGTTTCAAATCAGCTTGAAAAAAACACATTAATTTAGTTCATTTATATAGCCGCTCTGGAGAAAACAGTGATGCCATTATCCAGTTCAGTTCAGTTCAGTTCTCATAATGGTGCCAATGCAGGTAGATCAATAATATTGGTGAATACTAAGTGTCCCCACTTCACATGCAAAATAAAATTTATTTAATAATACCCACTAGTCGGCGTACCCCCAACACTGCACGTTTTCTTTCTCTCCCTAATCAAACACACCTGATTCAACTTATCAGCTCATTATTACATGGGTTAATGAGCTGATGAGTTGAATCAGGTGTGTTTGATTAGGGAGAGAAAGAAAACGTGCAGTGTTGGGGGTACGCCAGGACAGGTTTGAGAACCACTGCACTAGTGCATTCAGATTTATAGGCACAAACAGGTTGACAGTCCGTGCCTACACAGAGCCCTGGTTTGTTTTGTCTAATCATCTCATCTGTTTGTTTTCAGGTTTTTGTACCCATCCTTTATCACTGAAATATTTTACAAATCAATCGGTTCTTTTAAGAGCCAGTTTCTTTTTCCTCCTCTCTCTCTATTTCTCGCTTTCCTGTTTTGTATTTTTTTTATGTTTTTACTTTATCCTTCAATTATTTCTATTTAAAAACATCTACAAATGGCATCAGAGTCATTACAACAATTTAATGAATGGCTGGAAGCAGCAAAAACCATGGCTGATGAGTTGGAAACCCAAAAAGTAAAATATTTCATTATTTCTCTATCATGTTATTTACCTAAATTTAAAAGAAAATGCCTCTGCAAATGCTTCCCCAAAATTTATCATTTAGTTTTTACTTACAGACTAAAAAGAAAAGGAAAAAAAAAGGAACTGAAGTCTCCAATGTTTCCTGGAGAAAGAGAGACCAGCATGGGTACATCCTACCACAACGTGTTCAGAAGAGTCGATCTGGTCAGTAAAATATACTGCATACTGTTGTTCACAAGTGTCTC
This sequence comes from Rutilus rutilus, assembly GCF_951802725.1. Taxonomy (NCBI): domain Eukaryota; kingdom Metazoa; phylum Chordata; class Actinopteri; order Cypriniformes; family Leuciscidae; genus Rutilus; species Rutilus rutilus. Next base: position 65,926,415 of record NC_140209.1, read on the forward strand.
AGCTTTTGGTCAGCAGTAATGTTTTCTATATCATTACGTCTGTTTGCAGTTAAACCTGCCGGCACTAGGGAGATCTCAGAGGTTGAGGAGGTGCAAATGAATGATATTCCGCAAGAGGTACCAAGTCTTGGTAAGCATATTGAATTGAAAGCCTAAATAATTTCAGCTTTTCTATTTAAATTTAAAATGTCACATATAGGCAACTGTTAAAGTATGTAATTCACATTCCTATCATGCATATGAAGTGACAAAACCATATAAGAAATTGCTAATTTGCTTTATTAAAATGCATTATTGCAACTGGCTTTTTCCTTATTATTATCATTTTATTTTTTTATTAATTTAGATCAAAATCTTCAGAGGCTAAAAAACCTGTTAACTTCTGTCGCTGTCTCTGCATCAGTGGAAGTAGAAGAGACACCCACCATGTCTGCATGGACCAAAAGACAGGTCATCTCTGAAAAGAAATTCAGGGCTGCAATGCCAGAGATTTTGAATTGCATGTCGGCTGCAGAGACCGTTACCCAGCATTGCTGTCAACAATGCAGAACTGTTGATGCTGTTGTCCGGTGCTTAGACTGTGTCCCCTCAGGAAATCAGTTTTTCTGTTCATCATGTGACACCGAGATCCACCGAAAAAATGTTTTCCATGATAGGGAAGCAATGTTTGATGGTTTTTTAAAACCCATTCCACCAACATCCGTAGTGGTGGTTGATGAAAGTGGCCAATATCAACTCCGTGAACAAGGTATGTTCAGATAATGTAGTAGTAGGTGCCCTCTGCAGTTTCCTTTAACTGAATTTTTTTTTTACTTTGTTGAGTAAATGTGTAGACATTACTGATATTACTTTCTGAAATTTGATTTTGACTTTCTGCAGTGTGTATGCTTCCAATTCCTCCACCAATACAAATCTGTTCCTGTGGTCCAAACCTTGACTTCAAAATGATCCCAGGAAAGCAGACCGTATTGGTGACTATCAACGGTATGTCTTGTCACTTCCTTCTACCTTTTTATATCCAACCAGATGAAGTCAAGCATAATAATGGCTTACTATATTCTTTTGTACTGTGCTGTACAAATACTGGCCAAATAGTAAACGCATGTTTGTTTTAAGGTCCATACAACCTGTGTCTGCCGTGTATAAGCTGTCCACTTTGCTCTTCCAAATGGACTCCTGGGATTAGTGACTTGCTTCAATACAGATACTGGCCAGCAACCACCAGCTGCCAAATGCTGTTTAAGTTTGATCTGTTCTCATCATTTGAGCAGATGAAATTAGCCAGCCCAGCTTTATCCCAACAAGCATTTCTCAGAATGCTTGAACATCGATGTCTTTGCACTGGTCGGGTAAGGGCTGTTTTAATTTCCAAAGTGTTTGAATTCCAGACTTCAAAATGTTTTATTTACCAAAATAATACCATCCTCCTTTCCAGACGGGTAGTATTTGTGGTGACACCTTCCACAGAGTCTTTCGGGAGTTTTCCTTCTGCAATTTTAGGAAAGAAGAAATGTGCCTGATGGAGCCCTTTAAATGCCCAGCATGCACACCAGACATGCTGGCTATATCTGCAGACGGCAATAGAAAACATTACCGGTTCAAGAAATCCAAAGGGTAAGTGTAATTTTTCATTTCTTTTTTTAATTTGGATATAGGGTGGTGCAGTGGTATTTTTGTGTCCATGCTGCATCTCACCTGTCACCCAGTGCTAGATGCGATGGGCTCTAGACCCCCCATGCCATGACCCTCTAAAGGAAAAGCAAGTATAGCTATGGATGGACTGATATATAGAGAAACTGTACTTTACCTTATTGCTGTAAAAAATAACAACCATTCGTGGCATCTAAACCTATTTCTTCAACATAATTTTTTTGGCTCTAGTCGTTATATAATTATACTTTTATTTGAAATTCATGGAAAGTAACAAAATGTGGCAAATGTATGATTGCTTCACATTCAAACGTAAATGCTTTTACAATTTAAAAAGTGTTTTGAGAGATATAGCACTGTTTTAAACAAGCTTTACAATTCTACGACAGCAATCTGGTAAATTGTTCAGGAACTTTTTCTCCCTTCTGTAGCCTGAAGACACAAACAAAAATAAAGATGTTATTTCTTTTTGTACTTTAAACAGTATGTTTTTTACTTGCACGAGTTAATTCCAAATTACAGCATTCATTTACACAGGACAAATACAAGCTGATACTCTAAACACAGTGTTCCAGATCAAATGTGATTTATACAGACTAAAATGTGTGGCACCTTTATGGTTAATTGTTATATTAATTTAGGTGAATGCAATGTTAAATCATTATGTAATTGTGTTGGCGATGAATTCCTCTTATTTAACAGGACAGACGAACCATCTCTTTTTGATGGACTGTTCATCGCACAAGATGCCAAAGTATCTGCCTTAGTTGACCACATTAGAAGCCAGATGTTAAGTGTAAGGGTTTCTTTAACTCTTTTTGATTGAATGTTTTCTTGTCCTGGGATTACATGTAACGTATTGTATCTACTTTCAGAGGACAGGTCATGATGTCTGTGGACCGGCAACATTTACAGCAGGCAGAGAAATCGCACAGAAGTCCAGGGCCAAGGTGGATGAAGAGGGCCTTGAAATAGCTGTGTGCAGACATGGAATTTTGCTGCAAGGCTTGAACCACTACCGTGGTGAAATATATGCCTACCCAATGTTCCTGCAGAAGGAGCTGGCACAAGCTGCAAATGCAACATTCTTTTGTATGGACATTGCTTGCAGGTAGATAGCCATTGCCAAATGATAACTGAAGTTTTTATTGATATTTTACCTTTATTAATAACCATTAACACCATGACTAGCTAAACATCACACATTTTTTATATTATGGAATTAGAAAATGAATATGGCTACTACCTTATCAGTACTGATATGACAAATTACCATACGTATGACTACATACTGTAGTGTTATTTGATTAGTACAATTCCTGTAACAAGTCACTTAGGTCCTGGTTTGTCTACTTACCAGTTTTGGCATTTGTTTTCTTTACAGGTACTGGCCTTATTTGGAAAAGATGGCAGAAAAGATACCCGAGCTCCAACCACTTACCATGATGAAGCCTTTTTTATCTGTAATGCATGCCAAGGCTCACACTGGCAAATGTGAGGTACTGTGTGCGAGTTAAGTTTACGTTTTAATGTTAAGTTTTTTTAGAAACATCCTTACAGCATCAGACAAATTTAGCTTGATTTATTATCTCGGAAAATATGCACGTTTCATAAGTCAAAAGTAGTACCGGTAAACATTATTGAAATACTTTAATGCAGTGGTTTTCAGACCTGTCCTGGAGGACCCCAGCACTGCATTGTGTACAGTATGTCTCCCTTATCTGACACACCCAATTCAGGTCTTGCGGTCTCTACTAATGAGCTGATGAGTTAAATCAAGTGTCATATAAGTGAGATATACAAAATGTGTAGTGCTTATCCTCAAGGACAAGTTTAAAACTACTTATTTAGTGTCTGTGTGTGTTGGGTGTATATATACACACACAATGCTTATGAACTTTTTAAACATAGTTAACATTACTATCAGTGATCACACTGTTACAAGAGAATTGATCATTCTGGTTGAACAGCAGGGTTGTTTGCAGGATTTGCTTCCCGATCCCGTCCAAAAGTTCTAACTGCACAATTGCAGTTGTGAAAGCTTTTCTTTCATTGTTATCCTACCTCAGAACATTTTATATTTGAAAATATTAAACATCAAAATTGGCTCATGGCACCAAATTCAATTGATGATACACAAACTAATAAATAAGATTGATAAAGGTCTTTAGAATGATAAAGGTCTTGGTCTTCTTCTTGGGAGCAGGTTAGGTGGGGCGGGAGAAGCCAGGAGGGAGCAGGAAACACTGTTGGTGAAGAGGTGGAACAGGTCAATAGCTTCCTTTCAAGGGCAGCTCTTACTACAAAGTACATGACCAAGTCAGGTTGGTTGAAAAAAAGGGTTAACCATTGTGTTTGACACAATGGTAGATTGTACAATTGATTTGTTCTTATCGGTTTTGTTTTTTTATAGGCAGAGGAGATATGATTACTGTACTTGCCATGGGATGGAACAATAGGAAGGTGGAGAGTCTTCACAAGACACTGGCGAAAAGATTTGTCAAAGTAAGAAGCCTAGACTGCACGTTAAGGTGTTTCCTGGGCCCTGGAGACACTATGAATGTGATTGTGCTCTCCCCTGCATTTTCTTTCAGGGGCAATTGTGGTTAATTCTGCAGTGATACTATGTTTTCTGTCATTTTTAAAAAAAATCTTTTTAATTAGACTACACAGAGAGCAGAAATGGAAGCAGCCAATCTTGAGAGTCTCAAGCAGGAGTTAAACATCTCTATGGAAGATGCAGATCGGTGGGTGTGTGATGTCAAGCAATGGGCAGCCACTGGTATGTAATATAGTCGCTGGTGTATACATTTCCATATATATTTGTCTACATTTTTGATACTGTTTTCTGTAATGGTCGACTTTGCTTATTTCTGGTTTTCAAGAGAGAGACATTACTCACAGTAGCCAGGAAGAGCTCCAGAGTGAAATCGATGAGATTATTTATTCAATCCGAAGAAAGAAGAATGATCTGTATCGACAAAATGGTATTTGATACTACATCACTCAACTTGCATTTTGTAAAAAAAAAAAAATTCTAACTTTTTTTTTTTGTAAAACTTACAGACAGCAACCAAACAAGGCAACGCAAACGGAGAAGACTTGGTGAGCTCAAAAAGACACTCAGAGAGAAGATAGTGCTGTACAACACCATTCCTGGCTGTGAAGAGAAAATTGACACCGAAGCAGCATGCAGTCTCTCTGATGACTTGATTCTGCCTTGGGAAGCACAAGGAGATGCTAATTAATGTGTTTTATTTTTGTGCTTTTTTGAATTCACAAAATGCAGTTGATTGTTAATATAAGTAATAACACTCAGCAATTTAACACTGCCACCCAGTAAAGAAGGTGCAACATACAGTAAAGAATAACACATTATATATTCTGCTGCTATCTGAAAAATGATCTGTAATGTTACCATATAAAAACATAGTGATAATCTGATAGTTATTGTTACTCCTGTAACACACACTCTATACTAGTAGTGGTCATCACTTTTCTTTTATATATAAGAGCTGCAATAGCCAAATACATTTAAGAAGAAAGCCATATCTATTCTGAAATGGCAAAATCCAACCCAAGCATGAAATAACAATTAGATATCCTTTCAATATGTCTTTGATAAAAAAATAAAAACATATCTTAATACTGGGCTGAGCTTTTTTTTTTTTTTTTTTTTTTTTTACTTTCTGTTGTATTGTAATGTAGTGTGTTTCAGTTGTTGTCAATTGTGGATTGGCTGCATTATTATATGCATACTTAAGGGATGATACAGTTAGGATATTGTTATATTACTACCCTTGTACATTTTTATAAAGTTATTCATCAATATTATTCTCAAGGTGCTCAAAATGACTAGTGAAGAACACTGCTAGAGGTAAAGCTGAATATGTTGTGTGTTAGTGTTTGAAATTTTTCCTCTCCACTTTTATTTTCAAAAATAGTGGCGAGTCTCCGCTTGAAGAGACGACTGTTTGATCAAGTCATGCTGGTCAGGCGCATGGAGGAGGAGAAGATAATAATTGTAAAAGAGATGACTCAGCATTATCAGCATCTAAAAAAAACATTGGACAAACTGGACAGTCTTCTTCGGGAAACTAAAGAGGACATTAAGATCCATAGTACGTACGATAAATGTTTTTTTATTGAATGTGTATAAATAAGGTTATCCCACTAACCAGGATGTTATAGTTTCCTGTAAATATTGCTTTAAAAAAATCACAATTCTTAGCTTTTTTTTTTTTTTTAATGAAATACGGCTTAATAATCGTCAATTTTCTTCACTTTTTACCTCAAGATCCGCCTAGAGAGCTGACCGAAGATGGACACAGGGGGCTCTACTGCTGTATCTTACACAAGCGGCACATTCTACAGCAGAAACTTGCAGCAGTCACCAGCACCTATGGCAGTGTCAACACAGACCCTTCCTTCTTCTCGCTGGAGGAAGATGTTGAAGAGGAGAGTGAGGACAACAGCAGTCCAGAACTTTCTGAAGAAGAGTTTTAAAGTTTTAGCACAAACATTTGAAGCATTGGATTCATCATCTTTCCAAAATCTGATTTTTGAGTCTGGAAATTAAATATTTTTCAGATTAATTAAGAAATAAATAAGTAAAAGTCATTCTTACCCTGAGCTACTGTGTTTGTTTTTTACACCAATATTTTCTAACTCTTTGCAGATTTGAATAACAGAAGGGTCTACATTATCCATAAGCCTCTGTCACCATTTTTATAGAGGCATAGCTTGCTTACTTGTTACTTTTATATTACATATTTTACACGTGGCATTACATTACACCTACAACTTTTAAAAATAATGATTTATTGCAAATTTAATAAATATTTATATTAACATACATTTTGGTCGTTGATGCAATATATTTAATATTACATTTAGCATATGCATATTAATTTGTATGCATAGACTTAATCACAAGTTGTATATCCCATTTTAAAACATTAATTAATTTGAATAAAACTGACAAATACTCTTTTTCTTCCTCACTTTACATTAACATTAACTACAATACTACTCATACAGATCAATACAAACTACAGATTTTGTAGAATACAGTGTATTTATATTTTAGATCTTGTAAATATATAAATTCAATATTATTTTGCATCTATGTCCTTAACAATAATTAACATGATCATAGTGCCCTGAATGCTGATACTGATGTTCTTAATTTTATAACTTTTCTTTTGCATTTTGCTCACAAGTGGCCAAAGCAGGATATTAGTTCATAACAATACATACAAGTTAATGTACACATCATTCATATTACTTTTTCTTTATTTGTATAATGCCTGTGAAACATTGTATTGCAGGATTTTACTCATTTAACTTATTACAGCAATAAAAAATCCTGTATATAGATTGATCTAGGGTTAGGGTTAGGTACGCGTGTGTGTGAGAGAGAGAGATAGAAAGTGTGTCTGTGTGTGAGAGAGAGTTTGTGAGCAATAGGGTTTAGGGTTAGGTGTGTGTGTGTGAGAGAGAGAGTGTGTGAGCAATAGGGTTTAGGGTTAGGTACATTTGTGCGTGTGTGTGTGTGTGAGAGAGTGTATGAGCAATAGGGTTTAGGGTTAGGTACATTTGTGCGTGTGTGTCAGTGTGTGTGTGTGTGTGTGTGTGTGTGTGTGAGAGAGAGAGATAGAAAGTGTGTCTGTGTGTGAGAGAGTGTGTGAGCAATAGGGTTTAGGGTTAGGGTTAGGTACATTGTGTGTGTGTGTGTGTGTGTGTGTGTGTGTGTGTGTGTGTGTGTGTGTGTGTGTGTGTGTGTGTGTGTGTGTGTGAGAGAGAGAGAGTGTGAGCAATAGGGTTTAGGGTTAGGTACATTTGTGTGTGTGTGTGTGTGTGTGTGTGTGTGAGAGAGAGAGAAAGAGAGAGAGAGAGAGAGAGAGAGATAGAAAGTGTGTCTGTGTGAGAGAGAGAGTATGTGTGTGCCTGTGTTTGTGTGAGAGAGTGTGTCTCTCATAAGATCATGATTAATTTGATAAATTCTGCAATTTGTCATTTTTAACCATTTAATCAAAAATTTTTTCTTGCAATTTGAATTCATGCATTTTACTCCTTAGACCTCCCTAACACACAAACGTTATGCCCTCATTGATTTTTATGTTGGTTAAGTTAGTGAAATATTAGGTTTTATACTCTGTCACAATAGAGATCGGTGGGAAACACCATAGTCAGAATTCATTCAAATACTTAAATTAGGCCTATTTACACAACACATTCCAAGACATCCATAATCTTGCTTTGTTATTTCATGAAGGAGGCTTAGTGAGATGAAAAGGTTGTCGTGGACGAAGTTACACCCTGGAGGAACTTCTGCTTGTTCGGCTAGACCTCTATGGGCTAGAGTAGACCAAGGACTACATTTGGGCCCTGTCCTAATAGGCCAGTTTCATTGAGATGTGTGTGCACTCATTCAGTGCACTGAAGATGGGCCATGCATCGTTGAAAGGGTTGTTTGTGGTCATGTTTGGGGCACACCAATTGGTTCTCGTGAAGCATCTGCCTCATCCTCTAGATTCTGGAGGATGAGGCAGATGTTCATGAGAACCAATTGGTGTGCCCCAAACATCAATTGTGACCGTTAACAAATTTACACCTCTTACAAGCAAAATATATATGCAGGAGTATAATTCTCAAAATATATAAGTAGTAGACCCTTTAGAGAATATATGTACAAAATTTGATAGTTCTATCTGTTAATTAAGGTGTTTTATATAATACTTTTTGGTCTGAGGAATACATCTTCTTCTAGATGTGCAAGCAGGAAGTAAACTGATCTGATCATGTGACCTTTCATACTAGTCACATGACAATAATACATTTTAATCACGACAATCTATTTTTTTCTTTTAAAAGTTTAATTTCTTGCCCAAAGCCAATAACAACACTTAAATAAGAAAAAATATGCGGTCATAATTATGACCAGTGGGATTAAATGTGTAGCAAAGACAGGGGTTTCCCATGGCAATGATTATATCTCTCAGGGCAATAACAAGTTTTACAATGAATGGGTGATTTCATAACAGAGGATAAATCTTGACTACATTACCCAATTATATCAAAGCCCAGTGACGGGTGGGCGTGGCATGGGGCATCATTTAAAAGCATTGTTCTCGTATTAATAGTATTCAATCGCTGTCTTCCTTGTGTTCTTACCTACAGAAAAAGGAAGTACCAGCTTCAGATGGTTCTAAACCAAGGCCCAAAAGTATATTGGTCTATCCTCCCATACACACATTATAGATCTGACTGTGGGCTAATAGGTCATTTAGGGTAATGAATGATAATAATAATAATAACAACAACAACGTGGCTTTCTTACATTTTCAGCAGTAAACAGATCATTAAATGCATTAAGGGTGCATATGTTTTCTCTTAATCTAAAATAACAAATATAAACAATGGTAAAAATCAAGAGTATGTGAAGGAACAGAGCCAGTGACATATTTCAAAACATTTTATGAGTCCACTCATCAAAAACAGATAATGTTCAGTACAAAGCAGCAACAGAAACAGAACACAAGAATAAACCAAACTGCTATGTCTTAACACTGAAAGACAAAATTGCAAGTCATATAAGGCATCCATTTTACAACCTAGCAACAAAAAATACATCGGAACACACACACACACACACACACACACACACACACACACACACACACACACACACAGTCAAAAAATGGCTTGCTTGAAAACTCAGTTCCCAGTTTTGCACAAACAAATATATAGAAGCTTATTCTAATTATGAATTAATAGAACAAAACATTGCATATAAAAAGACAATCATAATACAAACACTGTTACTTTGACACTGAGGTTGAGAACACATCAAGAGATTTCTTCATGATGAACTTTGAATATTTTCTCTTGGCTCCCAGGAGTTTTTCCACTTTTTCCCACTGTAAGACAGCAAAAAATGTTAGTTACAATGCTTATTAATGGAATATAAATACTATCTTGGTTCTCAACAAAGGCTTGATAAAAAAAATACTTCAAACTAAGAGTGGTTGAAACCATTAAAGAATAGATAAAAAAATAAAAAGCACACCACATTTCAAATTATGTTTTAATTACATTGAAGTCTGAAGTCCTGATCAAACTGCAACTTCAGTTAAAACTGAATAAATGTTTTTGCAATGTAAATTTTTCTCTCTAATGTTTTTATATTAAAAAAAAAAAGTTCCGTCAATTTTCTACAGTACAGCATATAAACTTCAAATAATATGCATACCATCCAGAGCAAGGATGCCACTGCACCAACACCTCCGCATGACCCTTAGCAGAAACAGAAAGAAACATGGGTTAATGTTAATGACATTTACTTACAACACATGAAGTTACAGTCATACATCTGCTGAACGGTAAATACAAAATTAAATCCAAGTGAAAATAAACAAAGTGAAATAAATAGTTAGTTGGACTAAATCTATCATAATAAGCATATTAAAACTTTAATTAATCATTATTAGCACAATTCAATTTATTACTATATTATCAATACAATTTTGTAATATTGTATACTGCAGTTTTTATTTTTGTCACACTACCATTTCTATGGTTAAGGTTTTAAATTTGCACAACTTAAATTGTGAAGTAAAATATTTCTTATTACACGGTTTAACATTATAACACAAATTATATAAATACCTAAACCTTACATTAATCATCTAGTATATTTTGTAATGTTTCTTTTTTGTGCAAATGCATTGCAATTACAACATACAAAAGTACAAAATAGTATTGTTGCTGTGAATGTTTTTTTTAGAATGGGGGGGGGGGGTTATTTCAGTATTTTGCTATTTAAAACAAACCTCCCTGATTCTTTTCTTCAAAATTTTTTTGTAGGGGAAATTGGTTGAGTCTTTATGCATGGGGCATTCTGAAACAAATAAAAATATGGTTATAATTTGACACAAGTAAAATAAAAAGTTCAACAAACAATCAACTCTTGGTTTGGGTACGTTATGGTCACAACACTGAATAGCTTACTATAAATATGTTGCAATATGTGTAAAAGAAAATATTACAATATTTACATTTGTAGAATTCAAAAAACAATGAGAAAGGCCATGTTCTTTTAGCTCTATAAAAAAAGCTCTCATTATGTTAAAATAAAAAACAAAACAAATCCACACATACCTTTATTGTCTGCTTTCCTCTTTCTTTTTCTTTCTTTTCCTGAGGAAGATACTGGACCTCGACTGCCTAGCTCAGTGGACAGTTTAGAATAGGAAGAAAGAGTTGAGGCCGGTGGCAGAGAAGAGACCAGAGAAGAAGAAGGTAAAGGACTAGACTCAGAGAAGGTGAAAACAGGATGAGAAGCCAAGGAGGAAGATGCAGGAGGAAGAGTGTCAGACTCAGGACTGAGCAGAGATGAAGACTCTGATGCTGGGTCTGCTGATGGAGTCTCTGCACACATAAAAATAAATAAATAAAAACTGCTGGAATACACTATACAACTTGTAGCCTCTGTTCTGGGCACAATAAACTAAAATACATGTGCCTACATTGCTTAGGAAACACATAACCAAATAAAACAACATGGGCCGGTTTCACACACAGGGCTTATATTAAGCCAGGTTTAAGCCTTTCACCATGTCCTAACCAGACGCGATGCGATAAGATTCCAGCGACAAGCAACTTGCCTGTCCACACCAAAAGCGACGCGACTGCGGGATGCGTCAAAATCAATCAAAACCCACAGCCAATCAGAACAGCATGTAGGCGGGGCCGGGCTCTCGCTGCAAATGCATAGCACCAGGGTAAAGACTAATCTTGACGGCATTCGCAAGAAAATTTAACCTGTGTGTGTTACACTCGTTATGTGAAGTAGCCTACATAATGAAATGTACACTTATTACACCATTTAAACATTATTTAAAATACATAATGAGTCACTAAAACAATATTTGTCCAATAATAGACTTGTTTGTTCACAGTTTGAATGTTCTTGTTTCCCCATTCGTTTAATTTCAAGATCTGATGTGAATTCTCCATTGTTGCTTTTACAGCTACAAAGCTGGAGCACTGAATGATATTCAGAGTCACATTACACGCTTTTAACATTAAGTAAAGCACATAAACAGTATGTTTAAAGATTATCATTGCCACACTTTGTGTTTGTTGTTCCAGCGCGGCGTCACAGAAAAAGAGAAACCGTCTCTAAAATAGAATCGTCACATGCTGCCGTTGCGGCTGGTTAGGACAAAAAAATGTATTAATATGGAAGATAACCTTTTATCTCCTGTCGCGGTGTTGATCGCATGTACTAAAGACACGGTGTTTGTTCAATTAGGACATTTAAGTAACTTTAATAAATGTGCCCTATAGCAGCTGAAACATGCATTATAGTCTGGAACTAGCTTAAGCCTTGTTTGTGAAACAGGGAAAGTGTTTGATAATCATAGCCTGAAGCTAAAAAATAAATACAAATAAAAGTCTGGCCATTATACACTATGATGTATTTCATACATACACTACTATATTTTCTGTGAAATGTTACTGCCCAGAATGTGTAGGCTGGCTCTGACTTCTAGCAACTAGCATCAATTTCTGAATTGAGGCAAAAATATGGGCAAAAATCATGTAGTGTATTCCAGCCTTAAGCTGCACAAAGACATACAGTACATGGTGTGAAATTGTAAAACCAATACACCATTACACCACCATGTACAGATACAGTTCATACAATGTGCTCACCTTAACAATATAGTTTACTATAGTATAGTATGTAGTAATCTATGGAAATAAATTGTAGAATTAAACAAAATATATTTAATGTATTTTGTTGTTTTCAAGGATGAAACATTTATGATTTTATGAGTGTAATGAGTGTAACTCTTAGGGTCTGCATTTGGACAGATATTATTATTTGGTGGGTGACAGGTGCAAAAAAATAGTTTGCTGTACAAGAACATGTTAGTTAAATTGAATGAAACATTTTACCATTACCGGTAAGCTGAGATGGGGAATCTGATGCTGGGTCTGCTGATGTGTTAATGGCAGAGCTCTCTCCCGTGCTGCTTGGTGCTTTTATAGCCACTGTTGGATAAAAGAAACTGTGATGTGGACATGAGAGTAATAATAATTCAATAATAATTCAGCAAAAATAAATAAATAATAAAATAAAGTGTTATTATGGTTTTATTATTTTATTTATTAATGTAATATCAATTTAACATTATCAAAATAATACCCTGCTCAAGTTTTATTATGTAATTTCCCCTATGTAAAAACATTGGAAGTATTGTTTTTATATGCAATTTTTAAAACCTAAGGTGAGAAAAAAAAAATAATCATAATAATATATATATAATTGAGGATGCACTAATAAGCAATTAAATATGTGAAAATTCTGCATGCATTGCGCCTTTGTGTTTATTACCATTAAGAAGACTTTCATACAACCTCTTTATGGTAAGAAAAGCATCCTGAGTTTCTTCTGTATCCATCTTCCAAGGACAGAAGCACTCAGCAGAAAAACCATTTGAGGTTCTCCTGGCAAGGAGAAGGAGTGGGAACCTCTCTAAAAGCTCCCACTTGTGGAGCTGGAATAAAATTGAGACAGAATTATAAAACTAATAAGGGGGAGAGGGAGAGAGGGAGAGAGGGAGGGAGAGAGAGAGAGAGAGAGAGAGAGAGAGACAGAGAGAGAGAGAGAGAGAGAGAGAGAGAGAGAGAGAACTTCTTTATCAGACCTGAGTACAATGGAAACAAACAGATGTTACACCTAAGTCCTTATGCACTGAAAAAAGAATTGCTGAAGCTTTTGTATATAAATATAACAACAACATGTGTGTATAAGCTAAATATCAGGGATTATTTACAGTACTTACTATTTTATGACTAACATCTGAAAGATAAACCTACCAGTAGATTTGTTGCATCATAAACTTTGTTCACACTGCAGTTTTTTTTTTGCCGGTCAATCCATTCTTGGGAAAGCTGTTCCTTTTTTTTCTCAAGCTTTTGCTTATATGGCTGCTTGGCACTACAGTGTTGACATGTTTTGCTTGCTACTCCAATTTTTGTACTGCATATGTAGCAATCCTTTAGAGTAGGCATCTGTAAAAAGAAACATGAATGATATGTGTTATGAGGGGATAAAAAAAAAAAAATGTCACCCTTTGTTGACAAGTCACAGTCTCCAAAAATATTGTTACCACAGTGACCTAACTTTCAAAACATTTAAAGAAAACTGAAACAGTATAATGCTACTCAGAACCTGGTTTTAAAAATTGTTTTATCAACTTAAAGGCGACATGAAATCAAAATATACCCGATTTACTTTGCTGGTGCATATTACTAGTCTTGAGGTGAACAATTAATTTATGCAAGTATATACACAGAAAAAAATATGTTTGCCGTGGTAATCTTTCATCAAAATCTGAAAAGTTACTTTTGGTCTGGAATGGCGTTCCTTCTCTGATGATGTAGGTTTAACCGCTTGGGTTGGGAAACGCTTAACCACTCCCCTCAAACCGTTAGTCTGCTATGAGCAGAGATGGAGAAGAGGAGCGCTAGAGTAAAACCCTGCCCTCTGTTCAATATTCCCTTTCACATGCAACTTCCAGGTCACAGGGACTTTTTTTTTATTTATTTTTTTTATTTGTGGTAGACTATTATTGAAAACATCAGAAGAAGGCTATAAAAGAGGTTTTAGATCAAATGTCATAATACATAGTTATAGACTGTTGTTGACTTCTAAAACAGATATGAATGACACGTGAGGTATGTAGTATAACAGATCATAAAAACACGGACACATAGACACTAGTGATGCGCGGGTCGTTGGGTTGGGGCGGGTCATTAAAAACAAAATAAAATAAAAATCCATATGTTGCATGCAATGTCCAGTCTATATTAAATGAGATAAACGTGAGTGAATCAGAGAGGCAGATTCAGCAGAATATCCTTACTGCATTAAATATGTAAACACATAAATGTGTAAATAATTAACTGACTAAACATTGTAAATATACTTCTAGTATATTAACTCAAATATAAATCATATTAAATTCTAAGCATTACAACTTTCCAATATGAAATATGAACTCCACTTCTAAACCTTACAATAGATACAGTGGTGCAGGGCGGGCCAAATAATTTCATAAAAGCGGGACCTGCGGGTTGTAAAAAAAGCCGACCCGCGCATCACTAATAGACACATGTAGCCTACTGGTGTCAGATGCTGCAAGAACTGGAATTAGCTAATGTTTTGGAAAGGTTCTATTATGTATTTTACATCTGTGGCCAAACATAATACCCAAGTTTTAAGCACTGTCATCCCTCACAGTAAAAATCATATTATATTATCTAATGTTAATGTTAAATGATGATTAAATATTTTATGATGTCCATTGCAGATATTCATACATGACTATAACTTAGAAATATATTTATTACATGGCTTGGCTGAATTCCAATGTAGAATGCGGTCTGTTATTTCTTGATAACAGACCGCTGCGAAGTATAACACACCATTGCCATGAAAAACAGTGCGCTGCTATGGACGCGGAACGGACTATTTTCTTTGGCGGAAGCAATACAATCGTTTTTAAATCAATAAACTCCTTTTTAAATCAATATTTCGTGGCAAATTATTTATTTATTTTGTAGGTAGCCATGTAATAAGCGGGATAATGTATAGAGAGGCGGTCGTTATAGCGAATAACAAGCCCTTCAGGCTGTCAAGACCTCTCGTTCAGCCTGTCGGGCTTGTTATTTGCTATAACGACCGCCTCGCTATACATTATCCCTTACTTATTACATGGCTTGGCTGAATTCCAATGTAGAATGCGGTCTGTTATTTCTTGATAACAGACCGCTGCAAAGTATAACAGACCGTTGCCATGAAAAACAGCGCGTTGCTATGGACGCGGAACGGACTATTTTCTTTGGCGGAAGCAATACAATAGTTTTTAAATCAATAAACTCCTTTTAAAATCAATATTGTTTGAACAAACAAATACACCCACATTATATAATTGATGCATGTGACCTAACAAAGGCTTTGTGGCACTGTGTTTGGTAAATATAATATGATCATGCTTAAGTGGATAAAAATCAACATCAGATGACTTGGGTTAGTCACCTTTGCTGTCTGTCCTCTAGCCTCTAGAATGTTTATTCTGTTCCTGGCTTTGCACCTGTATATAAAAAAGAGACAAATAGCACAATGTTACAATGAATATATTGGTCATACAGTTTATAATTCTGAAGAGCTAAGAAAGAGAAGAGAGTTTTTCACTAAATGTTAACAATGACTATAAAGATCTATTCTATTCACACACACACACACACACACACACACACACACATACATACATAGATACATACATACATATATATATATATATATACACACACACACACACACACACACACACACGTGTGGAAACAATTCCATTCTAGTTATTATCATACATAATTCCATATTTCCATTATTTTATTACAAATATTTATTTTATTTGAAATAACAACTATTACATCTATTTTATTTATTGTTAATTATTATTAGTTAGGCCTATGATTATATTTGCAGTATTTATTTATTAATTTCCACAATTGGATATTTCTGGAAAATATTATCTCAAATATGAATGTACGTCAATTAATAATTAACTGAAACGTAGGCCTAATTCACATGTTAAATACTTTAAAATAGTATTTGGATGATCGAGTCAGATTAACGAAATATGGAATGGACGTTTTAACAAAATGTGTGGACTTTTTACATGGTCCCTTACACACAACGTTTCCAATTTCCGAACGATTTCACACTAAATACTAACTTTAAAATGCATGTGATCTGGTCAAATGATTTGACCCTCATGTTCAAATAATGAGAAAAATAACGTCCCTTAATGATTTGACACGCTACGTATTAACGTCAGGCCTATTCAATCTTGAATAGACGATATAATTATGTCCAGTAACAATAATCCATCTCTTTTTATTAATGTTAAGTTGATAAATATGAATAAAAGCGAAGTTTAATGTCACCTGTGATGTTCACGCTGTAGGATAACTTTTCCATTTAACGTTAACTGTTAGGCTAACGTTACGTTAGATATTTCATTGTGTTTCTTATTTATTCTCAAGTAAAAACCTCTAACAAGTTAAAAAATCACCACAAAGCAAGATGAAACAGCACAAGCGCCTTGCACATTATTTTGTTCAAAAATTATCATATTATCAAGGTTATTATCAATATAACCTACCTGTATTAGCCACGGATTAGCCATCTCGTAGAAAACCCACAATGCATCAAGGCGACTCTGCGTGGCATATCTCCCGCCGCCTATAGGGGCACTATTTTAGGAAATGATGCAGTGGGTCGTATTTAAGGAAAGGTGCAAACGACCATTATGGTCGTATAAGTTGGAGGACTTGTTGTTATTGAGGCTGTTAAACTGTTCAGTTTAAAAGTAGCCTACTCTATTTGAGGCAAGATTTTTAGCACCTTATGAATTAAATGGTACTTTTGACTAATGTAACTAGTTTCCGGCAGACGCCGTACTAGACTCCGACTTACTAGACCGTCTGCCGGAAGCTAGTTATTTTAGTCGCTAAAAATGTTAAATATGGGTATTTTTCTTACACAAACGCATGGCTTCACTTCAGAAGGCCTTTATTAAGCCCCTGGAGCACTTTTATCATGGATAGATGCACTTTGATACGGCCATTCAATGCCATTATAAAGCTTGGAATTTTTTTTATTTTTTTTACATATAACTCAGATTGTATTCATTTGAAAGAAGATTGTCTTATGATGTCATATACATCTAGGATGGCTTGAGGGTGAGTAAATCATGGGCTAATTTTCATTTTTTGGTGAACTATCCCTTTAATGGCATAATTTTCACTTTTAAGCCATCATTTTTACATTTTAAGAAATAATTTAAACTTTTTATCTCATAATTATGACTTAGTATGTCATAAATTCAACTTTCTATGTCATAATTATGACTTACCAGAGCATGTTTTTTTTTTTCTTATATGGCAAAAATGGGCTTCCATACCTCCTCGATGTGTTAGAAGTTAAATGACTGCACCACCATTACAACCTTAAAGGAGAACTCCGGTCAATTTTAACATTGAGCTCATTTTTTTTGTACATTTGGAGTGCTGTCAGTACAGAGAACAATGACAAAAATCGGTGTTGCCTACACCGTGTTATCCTCTTTTTAAAATTTGCACCCTGTTGACTTCAATGGGGCAAGTTTTAAACCTGCTTTTAGCCTCTTAACATCCTTGATGTGTCATTACAAGTGCACAGGTCATGTGAGTGATTCCTTCGGAGTGAACGCGTGTGACTCTGACTGCAGTAGATGTGAAAGATATTAATAAAAATGCTGTTATTTCAGCCAGCGCTCATACCTGTATTTACATCCTGTTTTCGGTCAAAGTCCATAGTAATCGATTGTCGAGTTCACGCGCGTGATCATACGTACTAAACCTATGCGCGTGAACTTGGCAATCGACTACTTTGGACTTCAACCTAAAACAGGATGTAAACACAGGTATTTGTGCTGGCTTAAATAACATCATTTTTATACATATCTTTCACATCTACTGCAGTCAGATTCACTCGTGTTCACTCTGAAGGAATCACTCACATTTTCTGTGCACTTGTAATGACACATCAAGGATGTTAAGAGGCTAAAATTAGATTTAAAACTTGCCCCATTGAAGTCAACAGGGTGCAAATTTTAAAAATAGAATAACTCGGTGTAGGCAACACCGATTTTTGTCGTTGTTCTCTGTATTGACAGCACTCCAAATGTACAAAAAAATGAGCTCAATGTTAAAATTGACCGGAGTTCTCCTTTAAGAAATCAAAAATACCACACAGGTTTATTCATTTAAAGGGATAATTCACTTCAAAATGAAAATTCTGTCATCATTTACTCCCTCAAGTTGTTTCAAACCTGTATGAATTTCTTTCTTCTGCTGAACACGAAGGAAGACATTTTGAAGAATATTAATAACCAAACAGTTAACTGGAACCCTTGACTTCCATAGTATTTTTTTTTTTTTCTACTATGGACTTTGGGCTTGTTTTTCTGTAAAGTCGCTTACATTTTTTGGGGGGGCTTGTTTCTAAAGTGTAGTTGCTTATTTGGGCTTGTTCCCAGCTCCGTAAGTTGTCAAGCAGTTATTTTCTATATGTTATTTAAACGTAGGAGTTTGTCTTGCCTGTTCCCTCTGTCCCTCCCCTTTCCCCATACACACAGGAGTCAGTTTTCCCACCCACATCCTGCTTCTGTGCTAGTGCACGGGGGTCTATTGAAGCAGGATGTGGGTGGGAAAACTGACTCCTGTGTGTTTGGGGAAAGGGGAATGTGCACTGAATTCTGTACACTGTAAAGACGCCGTTTCGGAAGATAGAAAATCAGCAATCTCTTCACATGTGACAGTAAGTTCGTTAAACTTTTCATAGCTGTATCGATAGAGTATTTGCGTCTCAGCAGACCTTATGACGAACTTAAACTCAAACACATGATAAAGTGGAAAGTTACTTTCGTTATCTAGGCTTACTTCACAACACGTCAACTGTAACACTCATAAAATGGCTGAAAATGGTTAAACTTGCTCTTACTTTTTCCTTTAATAGGAGAATATTAGTTTAATGTTAAAATATTTGGTTGATTTTAAACTATTTAATTATTTTTATAATCTATACGTGCAGGGCTGCCAACTTTTGAGTTTAGCTTGGAGTGAGAATTATGGAGGGGGATTGGGGGGATGTATAAAAAATCTTGCATCACAATTGTGATTGTCAAAAAAAAAATTGTATCTAAACAGAATTGCACAGTGACAAAATGTTACAATGTTTACATGGTCAAAATTCTGGTAACGTTAAGCTACGTTTTTATTTATTTATTGCTTGACACAAATTTCATGTTTCCAATCAGTTCTTGTGATTTGATTCAATATTGACTCATTTGGATAAATATTAGTTAAACAAGATAGGCATTAATTTTTCTCAAGAATAAAAAAAAAAAACTCACCTAATGCTGTAAACATACAGAGAGCCCTGTCAGCTGCACTGTAAAAAAGGATTTGAGATTTTTGCTACCTCAACTCATTTTCCTAAGTTAGCTCAACTAAAATGTTGAGCGTACTTAAGATATCAAGTTTACCTGTGCCCAACTACTCCATTTATTCAAAGTAGTTCAGGCAACATATAATTCTTAGTTGTATGAGCGGCCCCTACATAAATACGTAGGAAACCCCACGGACCACGCCCTTACAACGCGTGCATCTTACGAGAAACTTCCTTTTTGGATCAAGAGTTCCTGAGGTAAGCTTGAACTTCTATCTTACTCGTTTTTATGAAAATGATTGTTAAATTAAGTGTAAACTAGATGCATATATAACACAGGGTTGTCAGTGGCCACGATAAATATAGTTTTGTCCACATGTCATGTGCTGCATGGTGTCCGTAAAACACTGCTGCTGCACCTGCATATGACATGTGGTCAAACATTTATATCGTATCGTAATTGTGGCCACTTTTACATTTTCATAATACTTTTATCCCAGCTAACACACAACGTTACGTAATGTATTCGTACTTTTTGATAATTTCATGACTTCCTAACTGACAACGTAGGCTAGCTATGACGTCGCATGCCCGTAATTACCATCAAATTACCAAATCACAACGTTGTCAGATCAGGGGCCTGTACCATGATGATAGTTGAACAAACTCGGGGTTCCAGGATTGGTTTTGAGTCGACAAAACCAAACCGATGCGATCAGGCTTTATTGGTACCATGACGCAGCTCATCAACTTTCTCTGTCAACTCAGGCTTTGACGTTGGCACCGAACAACCAATCGCGTTCGATATGGATAGAGCGAGAGCGATATATTTTTCCGCGGAGGAACAAGAGATAATCGTTCAGAATTATGATGAATTTAAATATGTATTTCAAGCTCGAAACAATACGGTCTGCTGATTGCGTTAATGTGTAAGTTAAACAAATACGTTCTATATTCATGTAAAATGATGTATATATTTTAGCCTATTTTTATAATATATAAAAAATGTGCATGTATATACTAAGAAAGATTAATATTCATTGATTTTTATATGCAACCCTAACTCCAAACGTTCTTGACAGCAGATAAAGACAAAATATAAAAATATAATTCAAAATGGTGAGTATTTACCACAACCTTTTATTATTTTTGTGAACATTTTATCACAAACACTTGTTTGCAGCAAACAGAAATAAAGAGTTAAATTCAGAAAACCGGTGGAGGGCCACTCCTCCAGAATACACTGGTGGAGGAGTTGGCTCTGAGTAGGCAATAATGGACGGCCGATTATGGATGGGATTACAGGTGCTGTACAATCTGACCCTGGTGCTGGCTCCTCTTAGCAAGTAACACTGGGTAGCCTACGTGTGCAATAGCCTACATTACTACTTTTTGAAGTTTTAAACATGGCTGACTGTATGTTCTGCAGTAGAGGGAAATACAGTGTCCCTGTTGAAGCCAGCACACATGCACACAGAGGTCAGTATGCAACAGACAGAACACCAGAAACATAATCTGCTTTACAACAGTTATGCTTTACATTGGCCTACTTTTATTTATTAGGGTGGAGGAAATGAAGACACTCTGTCTGTGTGTTCTCAGACAGTTGCTGATGTGAATGCACTGGGCTTTTTATTATGCCAAACATTTGAATGTGTGGCATAAAAAAGGGACTGGCCCTTACACATCTCTTTTATTGTAGGATCTTTCACAACCTGCCCCAGAAACTGAGGCCTCTACCTCAATGGCCTTCAGAAGAAATGTGAACAAGGATTTAAAAACCTTGACATAAATTACAGTCAGTCCTGTGTTTGTAGGAAGGCAAGGAACTTTTTGTGATTTGATGAGCCTCCAGAAAACTTGTAATGATCATGTTTGTGGTGGAATTATGTTTCAGGTGGAAACAGACTCAGTCAGGGCCCTGTACAAAAGGAGTCTTGAACTAGACTGCACACTAAGGAGACTTGAACTAGATTGCACACTAAAGGAGTCTCAAACTAGACTGCACACTAAAGGAGCTGGACTGAGCTGAGGAGGCTCAAAAAAAAAAAAAAAAAAAAAATAGAGATCAAACAGCTGGATAAAACTGACCTCAGTATGTGAACTTATTTAACCAAGTAACACTTTAGTATTAATATTTATTAATGCAACTTTCTCTTGCTCTCTTTCTCCCTCCCACAAAACCAATAAAACAGTTTGAGGCCTATCTTCAGTTTCAATGTGCTTTTATTAAGTGTAATATTGTATGGTGATTGCATCTACATCTGCATCAGCTGGGTGGTCAAGTGTGATCAGGTCAGTTTCATCGAGGAGAAGCTGGTTTTGTGGTGGTTCTCGCTCTGTTCTACTGGTGGCTATAATGTGCAGAATGGCACATGCAGCCACTATCTGTGATGCCCGCTCTGGTGACTCTTAAGTGCCGAACACAGTTGAAACGTGCCTTTAGGATGCCAAAGGTCATCTCGATCTTCACTCTGGTTTTACTGAGGGCCACATTGAAGCGGTGCTGTGGCCCTGTCTGAGGGTCATGATAGGGGTTATTGTGTAGGTTTTTCTATCTCAGTTCAAATTAACAGTGTTTTGTACTGTACCAAATTTAACTTGTTTTCCTCAAAGCGCTGACACAACACAGACTCACGGAAAATTCCTGGTCATGCACTGGAGCCAGGCCATTTGGCATCCAAACTTGTGATCATACGTTCATGACCACAAGTCGTCTGCAGATGAAATGTTTAGTAGATCATTGTTATATATGTTAATGTTACTATTAATTTAAAGATTCATCTCACAGAAAATAATCATCTCACATGTATGCCTACTTGAACATTAAGGCTGTGAAAAGACTTCCTATTAACATAATCTGCCTCATGTTCCCCTAGAGCTGTGGAGATTGCAACATGTGTGCAGTCTATTGCTCCAATAACTCTAGGGAGTCCTATCATAAGATTAACAGAATAATAATAAAAAAGATTTAAAATTATTCTTAACATATACAGTATTGTATAATACATTTTAGAAATTAGCTTTTTGAAAAACAAAAACAAAACATTTGTTCATGTGATGTCACCCTATCAATATATCTTACCGGCAATTTTATAAAAGCCCTCTTTTATGGACATGGTCGATAAATGTCCGGGGAACTCTATGAAACTATTAATGCACTCCTGCAGAGCGAGGACCACCTTGCGAATGGTTCGACAAACCGTGTTTTCCCCTAGCTTCTGTGCGTCACCCATCGTGCAATTATGTACCACTTGCAAAAAAACGCGACGCAATACCATTTGCGGTACAGTAAGTGCATGAATTCGACGTGTTCAATTGTTTATGTGCAGCTCAAGAAGTTCGCAAAGATAAGATATTCCTTCCGCGGAAAATCTGTATCTTTCATACAAATAACTATCAGGAAAGGCAAGGGGATTTTGTCATGCTAAAAACTCTTTCTCTACGAAGTGCTCGTCAAACAGTTTGCGCTGAGATGTCCACCGGATTTGGAAGAAAAGGTGAAGTCATTGCAACAAACACTTGGAATTAGTTACGTCACCTATATGTTTCTTTGCTCTCAGCTGATTGGTCAAACTTCAGTCTGAGATCTTGAATCCAGAACATAACCTGCCCCGGAGCAGGTTAGCCGTGCAGCGTAAGATACCACGGCAACGAACACCGATTAAAGCCGAGCTACTTTCATAGTACCTAAAACCCAGGGTTGGTGGAAACTAAACTGAAACATAGGCAAGGCAAGGCAAGTTTATTTATATAGCACATTTCATACACAATGGCAATTCAAAGTGCTTTACATAGAAGAAATTAAAATAATAAAAAGAAATAAGAATAATTAAAACAGTTTAGAAAAATAAAAAATAAAATACAGTACAAACAGTCGGACGAACATTGGCACAGTGCTCATTCAGTAAATGCATAGCTAAACAGATGTGTTTTGAGTCTGGATTTGAATGTGACTACAGTAGGAGCACATCTGATCTCCTCTGGAAGCTGGTTCCAGCTGCGGCTGGCATAATAACTAAAAGCGGACTCGCCATGCTTAGAGTGAACCCTTGGTATTTCAAGCTGATATGATCCTAATGATCTGAGTGATCTGTTGGGTTTATATTCAGTTAGCATATCTGCAATGTATTGAGGTCCTAGGCCATTGAATGATTTATATACCAGTAATAATACTTTAAAATCAATCCTAAATTTAACTGGGAGCCAGTGTAAAGACCTGAGGACTGGTGTGATATGTTCATATTTTCTGGTTCTGCTCAGAATCCTGGCGGCAGCGTTCTGTATGAGCTGCAACTGTCTTATGGTCTTTTTGGGAAGGCCAGTGAGGAGTCCATTACAATAATCCACCCTGCTGGTGATGAAAGCATGAACAAGTTTCTCTAAGTCTTGTCTGGAAACAAAGCATCTTATTCTTGCAATATTTTTCAGATGATAGTATGCTGATTTAGTTATTGCTTTGACATGACTACTGAAACTAAGGTCTGACTCTAGTGTCACACCAAGATTCCTGACTTGATTTTTAGTTGTTTGACCCCTAGAGTGAAGGTATGCGTTCACCTTGAGAACTTCATCTTTGTTTCCAAACGCAATGACTTCAGTTTTGTCTTTGTTTAACTGAAGAAAGTTTTGACACATCCAACTGTCAACTGTTTCATCAATGCATTGGCACAGGGAGTCAATGGGGCTATAATCGTTGGGCGATAGGGCTAAGTAGAGCTGTGTGTCGTCTGCATAGCTGTGGTAAGCAATTTGGTTCTTTCTCATTATTTGGCTCATTGGGAGCATATACAGGTTGAACAGGAGTGGCGCAAGAATTGAGCCTTGAGGGACTCCGCATGTCATGGATGTCCACTCAGACTTATGGTCTCCTATACTCACATAATAACCTCTCCCATCTAAGTATGACCTGAACCATTTTAGGACTATCCCAGAAAGCCCCACCCAGTTTTCCAGCCTGTCCAGAAGTATGTTGTGATCGACAGTGTCAAATGCAGCACTGAGGTCGAGTAGTACCAGCACTGATAATTTGCCTGAGTCAGTATTTAAGCGAATATCGTTTATTATCTTTATGAGCGCTGTCTCTGTGCTGTGGTGCGGTCGGAAACCAGATTGAAAATTGTCAAAGTATCCATTCGAGCATAAGAATTTGTTCAGCTGATTGAAGACAACTTTTTCAATGATCTTACCTATGAAAGGAAGATTTGAGATCGGTCTATAGTTGCTTAATATGGTCTTATCCAGATTGCTCTTTTTCAGGAGGGGCTTGACAACTGCAGTTTTAAGGGAGTTTGGAAAACTCCCAGAGAGAAGTGAAGCATTTACCACTTCTAGAAGATCTGCTTCTAAACTGTTTAACACACTTTTGAAAAACGATGTGGGAAGTGTGTTAAGAGCACAGGTTGATGTTTTAAGGTGCTGTACGGTTTCTTCCAAAATTTTGCATTCAATTTCTTTGAAATCAGACATAGTAACTACTTTCTCAGGTGGTCTGATCTGTCTGACCCCAGTGCAACTCAAGGATGTGCTGATCACCTTTCTGATATTATTGATTTTCTCAGAGAAGAAAGAAGCAAACTCACTGCACTTGCTGTCTGAGAGCATTTCACTGGGAATCTGGCTTGGGGGGTTTGTCAGTCTCTCTACAGTAGCAAAAAGAGTGCGTGTGTTGTTTAAATTACTGTTTATAATATTTGAGAAGAAAGTCTGTCTAGCTTTGCCTAGTTCCATATTGAAAGCATGAAGGCTGTCTTTGTAGATGTTATAATGGACTACAAGTTTTGTCTTCCGCCACATGCGCTCTGCTTTTCTGCATTGTCTTTTCATATTTTGCACTGTTGTTGAGTTTCTCCAAGGTGCCTTTTGTCTGCCACTCTTCTTCCTGACTTTAACAGGAGCAATATCATTAATTACACCTTTAACTTTTGAGTTAAAAGAATCAAGGAGAAAATCAACCGAGTCTGCAGATATGCTTGGTGTTAAGGATATAGCCTTCATAAATAGGACACTAGTGTTCTCATTTAAGCATCTCTTCTTGACAGACACAGATCTAGCTTCAGTGGCAGGAGAGATCAATATATCAAAGAAGATACAGAAATGATCAGACAGTGCTACATCCTTAATAACAATCGATGAAATGTTTAGACCCTTACTGATAAGTAAATCTAGAGTGTGTCCACGATTGTGTGTGGGTCCATGTACATGCTGAGTCAGATCAAAAGTTTTTAAAACAGTTTTGATTTCTTTTGCCATATTGTTTTCTGCATTATCTATGTGAATGTTAAAATCTCCAGCAATGGCAAAACAGTCAAACTCTGAGGTAATTGTTGATAACAGTTCTGTAAAGTCCTCAGCAAAGGCTGGAGAGTATTTTGGAGGCCTGTAAATAATGAAAAGTAAAATGCGTGGAGCACCTTTTAACACAATACCCAGATATTCGAAAGACAAGTAATTCCCAAATGATATTTGCTTACATTGATAGATATCTTTAAAAAGAGCAGCTAGACCCCCACCTCTCTTAACAGCTCTGCAGACACTCATAAAAGTAAAGTTAGGAGGGGCTGCTTCATTGAGGATTGTTGCACTGCAGCTGTCTTCTAGCCAGGTTTCATTTAGAAGCATAAAATCCAGGTTGTTTGTGGTTATTAAGTCGTTGACTAGAAGTGATTTATTTTTAAGTGAGCGAATGTTTAAAAGAGCTAACTTAACAGACTTACTTTTCCCCACAGCAATATTAGTTTGACGTGTAATAGGCACCAGATTAGTTGGGTTTGCTGTACGGCTATTGAAGGCCTTAGACTTTCTATCATGTAATAGAACAGCAATAGAGAAAGATAGCCACCTAAACCGGCTTCATGGTACAGGCCCCAGATCTATTCATAATGTTTTGGTAATTTCGTGTAGTATTTACACGTTCTTTATTATCTGCTTATCGCAGCATAAAGCTTTTTAAAATGTGTAACGTAATTAAACGTCAGATACAATAGTGAAGTTTCCTTTAAGATACACTTTTATTTGACCAAGTTAGATGATTATAATTTGCTCTCTCTGTATAATGTACTATTATATTATTTTTTAAGTAGTGACGTGAAATGCAGCGCGTTCTGCACGTGCGCGCGCACAATGTTGAAGAGTGGACTTCCCGCGCAGCTCACTGGGTTTGGTTTTTGCTCTGGCACTTTTTTACTTCAACTGTGACTGACGAAGGAAGTTGTTTTTCTGAAGTGGCGAACTAGCGCTGATGAAAGCCAACTGTGTTGTCGCCTCGCGTCGGGGTAAAAAGCTGCACTTAAACACACCAAGATAACTAACTTACAGTGACTGTTAGCTAGAATGCGCGTTCAGCACCTGCTTATAAATGAGACAACTGTCTATTTCTGCAGATATATTCGTCATTTAAAAAGGGAAAACCGACGCTGCAGATACACACACCGTAAACAAAGCAGTGTGTGCTTAAAGCCTGGTACACACCAAGCCGACGGTCGGCCGTCGGGCAATTTCCGTGCGTCGGCCGACTAAATCTTCTCAGTGTGTTCCGCACCGTCGGCTGAAATTGGTCCTCGTCGGCTTTGTAACGCGTCGGGCCGTCGGCGAAAGAGGGAACTCTGATTGGCTGTTCAGCTTAGTGAATGAGGCAGTGCACGAGAATAATAGCAAAACAGCGGGCAAAGAAGTCAAAACCGTACAGATAGACGCTGTTCTAATGATATGTCATCCTACCTGAGTGTTCCTTGGCGCATATTTTAATATTAACACGAGCGGAGTGGAATAAAGAAAGTGTTTAGCAGGATTGATATTCAAAACGGTAAGCACGCACTGCTTTGTTTACGGTGTGTGTATCTGCAGCCGGCAGCGTCGGTTTCCCTTTTTGAATGATGAATATAGACGAATATATCTGCAGAAATAGACTCATTTACACGCAGGCGCAGAACGCGCATTCTAGCTGACAGTCGGCAGTAGGTCTCTCGGTGTGTTCAGGTGCCGCTTTTAACCCCGACGCGAGGCGACAACACAGTCGGCTTTTTGATCAGCGCTAGTTCGTCGGCGTCGGCTTGGTGTGTTCCTGGCTTAACTGTTACCATTTTGAATATCAATCCTGCTAAACACTCTTTATTTCACTCTGCTTGTGTTATTGAAATATTCGCCAAGAAACAGTCAGGTAAGATGAAGTAAGATTAGAACACCCTAATTCTGTCTGTGCCGTTTTGGTTTATTTGCTCGCTGTTTTGCTATTCTCGTGCACTGACTTGTTCAATGAGCTGCTAATGTTAAAGAGTTCCCTCTTTCACCGACGGCCGGACGCCGATTCAACGTCGAATCGGCTGTTAAGCCTGGAACACACCAAGCCGACGGTCAGCCGTCGGACAGTTTCCATGCGTCGGCCGACTAAATCTTCTCAGTGTGTTCCGCACCATCGGCTGAAATTGGTCCTCGTCGGCTTTGTAACGTCGAGGACCAAAATTTAGCCGATCGTCGGCTTGGTGTGTTCCATGCATTAAACTTCACACGAATAAATAGCACTTGCTCCCACACACACACACACTCACTCACTCACTCACTCTCGCTCACTCACTCTCGCTCACTCACTGTCGCTCACTGTCGCTCACTCGCGCGGGCTCTCACTCTCACTCTCACTCTCACTCTCACCCCTGGTTCACACAGGACGCCGAAGCGACGCGGAACGGAAAATCACGCGCGGTCCGGCGCCTGCCTGTTCACACTAGACGCGTATTCTCCGCGGCGGTCTACAAGCTTCTGCTCAGTTGTTGTTTATTCAGAGCTATTTTTTTACATCATGGGTAAGTAAGTAACCTCATAAAATGAATACTGGTGTGAACGACACCATAGGTTAACATGGGCGCCGAAAGGAAGCGGCCTCCGTTCCGCGCCGCTTCGGCGTCGCTTCGGTGTCCGGTGTGAATGGGCCGTCACTCTCACACTCACACTCACACTCACTGGTGAGTCTAACTTCACACGAATAAATAGAACTTGCTCTCACACACACACTGTCGCTTGGCTCACTCACTCGCTGGCACACACACACTCGCTGTCGCTCACTCACTCAGACGCTCACTCGTGCGGGCACACTCAATGTCGCTCGCTCACTCACTCTTGACTGAACCCGTCGTGGAGGACCAAAACAATTTAAACATACTAACGTTAGTCTTTAACATAATTAGCTCTGTGGGTTACTTGCATAGTACATGCCATAAAGTGTGTATATGCACGTAAAAACAAATTTTTGCATATAAATTGCATCATAAATGCATAAAAAAGGACAGATTTTATTTACATTATTCTGTGAACTAACCCTTTATAACAGCTGGGCAGCGGAAAATATATATTTATATTGTCTATATTTTATATTTTATATATATATATTTTTATAACAGCGGACAATATGTTGTAACTGACAGTGTAGTATGCAACTAACAATGTTTTGTTGAACTGTTGAAGAAATCAATATTACATATTACTACAATATTACATTACTGAAAGCCCTTTAGCAGTAATGTACAGTAGTATGTACAACACCAAAAGTATGGAGAAGTCAGTCTGACTTTGACTTTCTTTTTCTTCAGAGTTTGTGACTGCACTGACTGAGACTACGGAGCAACCTTTCTTGTGAGTCATATGAACTGGATCTGCAAGTTCTGCAGATTTTTTTCTGCCAACCAACGCAGCATTATAAGGCATTATAAGCTTAAACACGGACACTATAATAGGTCTTGCCCCTTACCTTGCATCTACAATGACTGTTTGTGCTCCTTTAAGACACAAGTTGCTCTCAAAAACCATTTGTTGAAACATGAAACACTAGTGGTTCATCAATCTCAGGCAAATGATGCACATGAATCTCTGTCCAGTGTAGTAAATCATCGGCTACAGTGTGAATTATGTGATTTTTCTGAGCCATGTACTATTAAGCAGTACTTTGCTCATTTGGGAGCTCATTTGAAGAGTAAGGAAACTGTTAATTGTCCTTTTGCGCAGTGTAAATTTAAGTCTAGTGTGTATTCCACCTTTACTGGGCACAAATGTAGATATCACTGCAATTCTGGTTTAAACAATATAAAACCTGAACTAATTTGTGATCACAGTCCAGCAGAAACCAGTGAGGAACAAATAGGAGATGTGGTTTCAGTAGATTATGATAACCCCCCAAATGATGACGATAACCGTGAAGATTATGGGGAATCAGTTAATCACAGACTTGCATCCTTATTCCTACATATGCAAACCATTTTGCACGTGTCCAAGTCAGCAACACAAGAAATAGTAAAAGAACTGTATGAGATAGGTGTTTTAGCTGGAGAGTTTACTAATAGGTCAGTTGAGGAAGTGCTAAGGGAACATAATTGCAACACCGACAGCACTGTTTTGACTGTTGTAAAGAAAACGCTGCAGGAAACTAATCAGCTTTATTTACTTTCAAAGACTGGAACATTTGGCACTGACCATACGCTGATTTCACGCAGCCATTATTTTGAAATCGAAAGCGAGGCTCCGGTGGGAAGAAAACTGGAAATGTCGCCTAAATCACAGGAGAGTCGTGAATTCGATGGCGTATTGTTGTGTTTAATGATGTTGTGTCATTTCTAAAACTGTACATACATTTCTTTCATACTTTAGACTATATACAGTGAAATTCATTTATAATTTTTTTTTTTTTTTTTTATATAATTCAGAAACTAAAAAAAGAAGCAGGAATTAACTATATATATATATATATATATATATCCTATATTGGATATTAACATCCAATAGTGTAAATCGCGGCAGCAGCATCAGGTTGGTAGTCCAAGGCATTGTTTATCTTTACTTCCGGGGTTCTTCCCACCGGAGCCTCACTTTCGATTTCAAAATGGCGGCTGCGTGAAATCAGCGTATAGGAGGTCCCTATTTTTCAGAAAAAAATTTCCTGTCATTGAGCCTGTAGAATATATTTTAGATAATACTACCAGGAAAAAGACATTTGTATACGTCCCTATATTAAGTGTTTTAACGGAGTTACTTAACAGAAATGAAATTCTAGACAAAGTTCTAACTGAAGAATCTCTTGCATCGCAATCTGATGTTCATTTTAAAACTTTTCGTGACGATTTATACTTTAAAGAAAATTCACTATTCTCCAGACAGGAACTACCAATTGCTATTGGATTGTACATAGATGACTTTGAAACATGCAATCCTTTAGGTACTTCTAGAAAAGAAAAAAAAAAGAGGTATGTGCTATCTATTGGGTACTAGCAAATTTGCCTATCAAATATCGATCATCTTTGCAATCGATATATCTTGCAGTGCTGTGCAACAGTAATGATATCAAAACATTTGGCTAAGAGAAAATTCTTGAGCCACTTATAAAAGACCTACATATACTCTGTTCATCCAGAGGTTAGGAGCAAGTGTCAAAGGAACAGTGCTTTTTGTATCTGCTGATAATTTAGCTGCTCATTCACTTGCTGGCTTTCAAGAATCATTCACTGTTGATAAATTTTGCAGATTTTGTTTAGCAAGCCGTAGAGATATTCAGACAACTGAAGTAAAAGGTGGGTTATTTCCGCTTAGGACTAAATTAACTCATAAGGCAGATGTTTTGGAGGTTAAACAAAATGACCTTGTACAGAATGTAAATGGTGTCAAACGTAATTGTGTTTTGAACAACTTGACTTACTTCAATACAGTTACAGGGTCCCTGCCCGACTTTCTGCATGACCTCTTGGAGGGAATTGCACCTTTTGAACTTAGCTTGTGTCTTAGTTGATCTCGGATAAGTACTTCACATTGGATGAATTAAATTCTGTTATTCAGAATTTCCCATACTTATTATGTGACTAACCGTCCCTACAGAATTCCCCCAAGTTTCAGAATCAGTGGTACAATTGGTGGAAATGGTCATGAGAACTGGACTTTGTTAAGACTTCTTCCACTGATGATTGATGAACTAATCCCAGAAAATGACATAACATGGTGTTCTGCACCCGCTTCTGTATGTGTATGGCGTGGCATAACCTGTTACATCAGCTCGGCAGATAGCTAACAGTTTCCCCAAGACAAAGAATGAAGCTTGTTTATCCTTTCCAAACTTTACTCAGGAAGCACTGTAAAACTGCAAAGAATAATACATTTCAGTATTCAATTCAAATACATAAATTGTTTAAGAACAATATTGGAATTTAATCTGTTGAACGTATAAAAATAAATGCGCTAGCTTAATGCTAACTTCTATAGGAAATTACATTACGAGGCTAACGTTTAGCATATGCGAACAAAATACACATTTAGAACGAACTCAACTTCATAAACAAAGGATCTCATTACTAGTATTCTTAGTGCTAGTTGATGATATAACTGTATGACTTCGTACTTACAGGCAAACGTGTTTTCTGGCCAAATTAAATCCAGACAGAAAAATATGAGACTGCTTAATTTACCGAGAGACATTGAACTGACGCGAGACTACTAGTAGAATGTGAACTGACGTGAACTGACGCGAGACTACTAGTAGAATGTGAACTGACGTGAACTGACGCGAGACTACTAGTGAATGTAAACAGCACGCTATGTTATGAGTCGCCACAAGAGGTCTCTCTTTTGCCCAGATAAACAACAGAACATAACACATGGGATGTTATTCTTAAATTTAAAGACCTAGTAGAACTTTTGGCATCACCATCTTTTACCAATCAGTCACTGTGCTATTTGGAAGAAAACATCTCAGTCCATAGGCAGTTGCTCCAGGAGGCCTTTCCAGACGGTAAACTAAGGCCTAAACACCATTTCATAGAACACTATCCCTACCTCATCAGGTGCTTAGGACCTTTGCTGGACTGTTGGACAATTCGTTTTGAAGCGAAATACAGCTTTTTAAAAAAAGTTGTGCGTGATGTGAACAATTTTAAAAACATTTTGTTAACATTAGCCCCAAGACACCAGCATGTTGGCTTACTTCCTTGATATGCCCAGCCTTTTTAAGCCACCAGTGGAGGTTGGCAGAGTATCTCTGGTTTCTCTGGACATTTTGGATAACTCTGTCAAACAGGCAATCAGACATATACAAGGATGTTAAGACCGTGTCTCTTGCAACTAGTGTGATTCTACATGGCACTAAATACTCTGAGGGGATGTTTGTTTCGGTTAGGAGCACAAGCGGACTACCTGATTTTGGCAAAATTCTCAAAGTACTGATTGTGGGAAACAAGGCATCATTTATCACTGAATGCTTTTCAGCCTGGTACTTGGAGCACTTCAGATGCTATGAATTGACAAGGAAACTTTCCACAGACCTTCAAGTTGCAGACCCAGAAGAACTGAATTCCTTCAGTGGCTCCTTACATGGTGCGAGGAAAACTAATGGTGTCACCCAAGGTGTTTTTACTTCACTGAGGTAAGTCTTTTTATTGTAAACTGCTTGCATGATTTGGTTAGTCAGTAAATGTCAAGCGTTTTTTTTTTTTTTTTTTTTGGCTGAAGAATTTCTCATTTTAAATTTGTTCAGCTGTTAAAGTAATACTTGATGACTACAATTGTCTCTTCTGAAAATGTTTTCCAAAAATTGGGCCCGAACCACTGATCTATATAGAATGACTGGATAGCTCATGACGTCATGAACAGTGAAGCCACCGCGCCGCCATATTGGTATTCCCTAGTGAGCTCATGCGTTCTATTGAATCAATAGGAAATTTTATGATTTGACTGAAAAAAACATTGCCTAACGAGACACCGTTTTAAAATCTAAAGTCTCCCTGCACATTTTTACAACGCAAACACCCTTAGCATTTAAATGGGTATTTGTTTAAAGTCGAATATTTTTCCAGCTTATTAAAAAACGGCAATTTCTTTGCAAAAGGAATTAAAAGCTGTACGAGAACACTAGTCGGCCTTCACTGAAAAGCTATCTTCACAGGTAAGAAAAACAGTTTGATACTATTAATTAAATAGTGAATGCTAAAGACCTATATTTTTTTGAATTGGTGAATATTCCTGTGAATATTGTTTCGTAGCCACGTCCGAATTAATAATACCTCAGCACAATACTAATTTGTTCCCTCGTTTTATTATATTGTGGCCACGTTGTAATTCGTTAAATCAAAATGAGGAAGGGAATTAGTTAAACGTGTCCACGATTTATTAAAACGAGGGAACAAGTCGTCGTAACAACGAATTATTTAGATCAGTGGACAGAGCGCATACAAGCAGAGAGAGCCCCGGCCGCGCGCGCGCACTCTCACCGCCTTCAAACAACACAAGCGCTGTATTGCTCTCTCTCCCTCGCGCATATCAACATCAATTCACACAATATTAAAAGGTCGGAAGACCGATTGTGTTTTATAGATTAGTAGTTTGTTCATATAAAGTGTTTGATTAGCAAGTTACATGTTCAGGAAATGCTTAATACAAATTGTATGGGTTAATGTAACGGTAAACGGACTCTGCACGAAGCTCTTTTGAAGCTGTCAAATGTTGTCGCTATTGGACACTTAATTGTGATTATTGCTGCTCTGATGTTTCTTATAGGATACTGTTGACTGTTTTATCGTTGATTTTTGAAGATGCAGCAGCTCTTGCCTCGGAGAAAACAACACGGGCATAGCGACAATATTGCATATAAATTACTACTTATAGGGCTTGAATTACAACCTGTGGGCACTTGTTATACATCCCTTTGTGAACGTCGTCTTACACTTGTATGCTGCACATCGGGTCATCTTAAAAGTGCCGTCGGAGCTACCAATCTCTGTATAACGGGCGTTGGATCCCTCTGCTGGTAGGGAATCGTAAGATGGCCGCTCGAACACTTCCGGTGGCTTCACTGCCTAGTGGCAGTTTAGAACGTCATGAGCTATCCAGTCATTATATAGATCAGTGGGTGTGTCACGTGACTAGCAATGACGCGTCACCATGGAAACAATAAAGTGATGCGCTCTAAATAACGGTCGCCTTTGAAAAAATAGCGAATAAGACTATTATTATTTTTTTGTCAATTTTGTTTGTTCTTTTTGCATGCAGTTTGCAAAGTGACAAAATGAAGCAAAGCACAACTAGTGCACACTTACTTATTTTATTTTAATTCGATGTTATAGGCAAAGCACAATTGCCTTATTATTATTATTTACTTTTGAACAAAGTCTTATTTCATGCAAAGTGATAATATAATTGCACTTTTATTTTCTCTATTTGAAAGTTTGTAATGCTGTTATTTGATTTTATGTTTTTAAAATGTGATGTTAATAAAATACATTGTATTAACCCTTTCTTACCTCCAAAGTGGAGAATAGTTTACAATAAAAAGTGATACATTGATCATAATTAATTTATGTCAAAATAGTCACACAGAAATAAATTACCATTAGGTCTATTTCACAAAAGAAAGAGGACACACTTACTTCTTCAGTCCCGTCTGTTTCTGTTTATTTAGTAGAGGACATATTTACATCACATTTACAATGGATCCAGAAAGACATGTTATCTTTCTAGGCCAATGATGGTATTTCAACCATACGTGGAACTAGGCCTGTCGCGATAGTCGATAAGTCAATTAATCGCACGATAAAAAAAATTGAGCTCGATAATTTTTCCGGCCGCGATAATTCCATTTGCATGCTTGTTTGTTTTCCTCGTCTCTCTCTCTCTCAGTCTCTACCAAAGAGACTGGATGACCACTCTCGGTTCTTTAGCGTATAGGAGGAGTGAACTCTCTTATCAGTTGCATGGTCTTTGTGTGGGAAAGCGCCGGCGGGACAGTTTGCGGCGACTGCCGGGAGAGAGAGAAGACGCTAGTTGTGAGTTGCGACAGCGAGCCGGATCATATGAAAATGCGTATCTATACCACGAATGTCATTTCTCATGCCATTTATACGCCAAAAATAGTTTTTGCGTGCATATGAAACGCTCTTTATGGCGTGTAATACGCACGCACTCCTCACCCCTAATCCTAACCAAGTATTTTCAGTGTGTCAGTAACGTGCGGTGAAATCTTGTCATGGGTAGGCTCAGGCTGTGACCTATCAATGTGGCATATATGTTTATATATTCATTCAGTTAATGTAGCAACCCATATCAGGCATCATCACATCGCTGCCTGCATACAGCAAAGTCAGTCATATGTGAGGCTAATGCACAATCAAATCTACACAAATCTAAACAAATGTTTTGTGCGGGACACAGTAACGTTAAGAGAGGGAGGCGGCGCGGTGTCAGCGAACCGACAAGCAGCCTAGTCACTATTGTAGTTTGTATTAATGCCATGGTTCAACAAATAATGTAAAGGTTAAATAATAATTCACTTAAACTTTATAAGAAGCAATTGCGACTTTATTTCACACAATTCTGACTTTATATCTTGCAATTCTGACTTTATAACATGCAATTGCGACTTTATTTCACGCAATTCTGAGAAATAATGACAGAATTGCGAGATGTAAACTCGCAATTGTGAGATAAAAAGTTGCAATTATTTTTTAAAATGTTTTATTCTGTGGCGGAAACAAGCTTCCATACCTCCTGGCCTCTTCCTCCCATCCATCCTCCCTGACGCGTTATGGTAGGGCCCAGGCCCAGCTATCGGTAGGCGCCGGCGGTGCCGCGGTAGCCTACTCCTGAGAAAATGTTTTGGAAAAGACGGGCTATGGACCCAACCAACTCTATAGGAGGGGAGGGGAGAACTCCCTCACATGGTACAACCCAAGCAGAGGCTGCGCGCTGCGGTGTCAGAATGCGGAATGTCCGAACGTGTGTAGCCTAATGTAACTAACGTGACAAATGTGAAAAAAGAAAATCCTCGACCGGCCCAAAAGTGAAGCGGCCCACCGGGAATTCTCCCGATTACCCACCCCGGGCCTGTTGACAGCCAACGCTAGGCGCCGCTAGATCGGGAAGCGCGGATTGAGTGAGAGCGAGTGGATCACGTGACATGAAGCAAGCTCGGTCTCTGCCTCAATGTTGATAATTCAAGATAGCATGAGAACTGACTGCGCATGCGCAAACCTACGTAAACTACGTTCTATGGACCAAAGAGGCACTGCTAACCTCTGCCTCAATGGCCATGGCCTTGCATTTCCTGCATGAAACAATGATTTTAGGAGCAAACAATGGCAAAATGAGTATATTATATGTGTATTCCTGAAAATTTTTGTTACAAAAATTAATATTTGGAATAAAATAAATGCAATTAATAATGTGGTGAATTAATAAAGTTCTTGGAATTAATAAATGTAATGTCAACATTTCCTTTGGTGAGGCCCTGCCTACCCTGACCGCACGTCCCTGCAGTGTGTAGCATACACGCAATAAAGCGCGTCTCCGTCTTCCCGACAGTACACAATCACTTGACAAAGTAACAGGAGTAACAGTGCAAAATTGTGCGATATGGCTTGTTGAGGCTTTTTTTTATTTGTTTACAAAGGTCCTAACTGTCAGTTTTGCCTGTTATGGAATGTATCACTATTTATGCCTAATGTCTAAAGCCTAATGTTTAATATTTTTTGAAGTGCAATTTTGTTTACATCCATTTTATTTATTAACAGACATTTATTTTGTTAACAGACACTAAGAGTCCATTGCTTTTATTGTTTTTGGTTGTTTTGTTCATTTTTTTGGATATTTAAAATGTTTTCCGTTTTCAATGTTTAATATTCTTTAGAAATAAAAGTTTATAGATCGTTGAAAAGGTGTTACCTGCATTATTATGCCATTATAATTATATTAAATGAAAATGGTCTCAGAACGACAATATTATCGTTTATCGCGATAATTTCTTGGACAATTTATCGTCCAGCAAAATTTGTTATCGTGACAGGCCTACGTGGAACATTCTTAGACGTGTTCATCATATTGTCTCCTTGAGTGGAGGCCCTCCTGTCACGACCAACACTCTTTACCATCCCAATACACTTCCATATTAGAATAAGGTTTGTGTGTGCTCTTTTACTGTCATATGATGGTCACGCACATCTTACTGTAAGTACATATAATTTTTTTTAGAGGAGAGACAAAAAAATAGTAAAACAGGGAAAACATTTTTGTTTTGTTGTGTGTGTGTTGTACTGTGTAGTACATGAATATGAATAAAAGTGCCAATGTATCCATTGGTTGTGTATTTTGTGTTCATCATGTGGAAAGGTTTGTGAGGGGGGGAACCACAAGCAACATAACTTACCAGTTTTGGAAATGTTGTTTTGAATTTATTGCACCAGTGTGTTAGACTATGTTGTAGTGTGTGTGTGTGTGTGTGTGTGTGTGTGTGTGTGTGTTTGTGAGGGCTTGTGTGTCCTGTCTGAGGACAAAGTTTGGTTTTTCAGCAAGAGTGAATGGTTTTGAGTGTAGAGCTTCATTTTGACCTGAAAATAGGATGTTTGGGGAATTGGGTGAGACGTTATGGATTTGTGTTTACAGTTTTGAGAATACGAGGCATAGTTTCAAGAAACGTGTTTAAGCAATCGAGAAAAACTGTAATCAAACTTTATCTAAGGTAATCTCTTTTTTGTTAAATGAAGATGTTATTGTTGTTGTTGTTATTTTGCTGTTTTATTTAATTTATTCACAGTTCCAGAATACCACTTCAGTAGATGAACATAAGTGCTTTTATAAAAAAAAATTCATAGCTGCGGTATGGGCAGGATTTTCCCCTCCCATTTAATCAATTTTGATATGCAGATATTGTCATATTATTAATATCAGTAATATGTCATGTCATCTTCGTCCGCTGATCCGGGGCCGGGTCGCGGGGGCAGCAGTCTAAGCAGAGATGCCCAGACTCCCCTCTCCCTAGACACTTCCTCCAGCTCTTCCGGGGGAACACCGAGGCGTTCCCAGGCCAGCCGGGAGACATAGTCTCTCCAGCGTGTCCTAGGTCTTCC
This sequence comes from Rutilus rutilus, assembly GCF_951802725.1. Classification (NCBI taxonomy): domain Eukaryota; kingdom Metazoa; phylum Chordata; class Actinopteri; order Cypriniformes; family Leuciscidae; genus Rutilus; species Rutilus rutilus. The sequence continues at coordinate 65,964,995 of NC_140209.1, forward strand.
CCGGGGTCTCCTCCCAGTGGGACACGCCCGGAACACCTTCCTGGGAAGGCGTCCAGGAGGCATCCGGAACAGATGCCCGAGCCACCTCAGCTGACCCCTCTCGATGTGGAGGAGCAGCGGCTCTACTCTGAGCTCCTCCCGAGTGACCGAGCTTCTCACCCTATCTCTAAGGGATCGCCCAGCCACCCTACGGAGAAAGCTCATTTCGGCCGCCTGTATCCGGGATCTTGTCCTTTTCGGTCATGACCCAAAGCTCATGACCATAGGTGAGAGTAGGAACGTAGATTGACCGGTAAATCGAGAGCTTCGCCTTGCAGCTCAGCTCTTTCTTCACCACGACAGACCGGTACATCGACCGCATTACTGCAGAAGCTGCACTGATCCGTCTGTCAATCTCCCGTTCCATCCTTCCCTCACTCGTGAACAAAACCCCAAGATACTTAAACTCCTCCACTTGAGGCAGGAACTCTCCACCAACCTGAAGTGGGCAAGCCACCCTTTTCCGACTGAGGACCATGGCCTCGGATTTGGAGGTGCTGATTCTCATCCCAGCCGCTTCACACTCGGCTGCAAACCGTCCCAGTGCATGCTGAAGGTCCTGGCTTGATGAAGCCAACACGACAACATCATCCGCAAAGAGCAGAGACGAAATCGTGTTGTCACCAAACCCGACACCCTCCGGCCCCTGGCTGCGCCTAGAAATTCTGTCCATAAAAATTATGAACAGAACCGGCGACAAAGGGCAGCCCTGCCGGAGTCCAACATGCACCGGGAACAAGTCTGACTTACTGCCGGCAATGCGAACCAAGCTCCTGCTTCGGTCGTACAGGGACCGGACAGCCCTTAGCAAAGGACCCTGGACCCCATACTCCCGGAGCACCCTCCACAGGCCGCCGCGAGGGACACAGTCGAATGCCTTCTCCAAATCCACAAAGCACATGTGGACTGGTTGGGCAAACTCCCATGAACCCTCCAGCACCCTGTAGAGAGTATAGAGCTGGTCCAATGTTCCACGGCCTGGACGAAAACCACACTGTTCCTCCTGAATCCGAGGTTCTACTATCAGCCGTATTCTCCTCTCCAGTACCCTGGCATAGACTTTCCCAGGGAGGCTGAGAAGTGTGATCCCCCTGTAGTTGGAACACACCCTCCGGTCCCCCTTCTTAAAAAGAGGGACCACCACCCCGGTCTGCCATCCCAGAGGCACTGTCCCCGACCGCCACGCGATGCTGCAGAGGCGTGTCAGCCAAGACAGCCCCACAACATCCAGAGACTTGGTGCCTTGCCACCGAGGAGTTTCTTGACTACCTCGGTGACTTCAGCTTGGGTGATGGATGTGTCCACCTCTGAGCCCTCAGCCTCTGCTTCCTCAAAGGAAGACGTGACGGCGGGATTGAGGAGATCCTCGAAGTATTCCTTCCACCGTCCGACGACATCCCCAGTTGAGGTCAACAGCTCCCCACCTCTACTGTAGACAGCATTGGTAGGGCACTGCTTCCCCCTTCTGAGGCGCCGGACGGTTTGCCAGAATCTCTTTGAGGCCAGGCCATAGTCCTTCTCCATGGCCTCACCGAACTCCTCTCAGGCCCGAGTTTTTGCCTCCACAACCACCCGGGCTGCAGTTCACTTGGCCTGCCGGTACCCGTCAGCTGCCTCAGGAGTCCCACAAGCCAACCAGGCCCGATAGGACTCCTTCTTCAGCTTGACGGCATCCCTTACTTCCGGTGTCCACCACCGGGTTCGGGGATTGCCGCCTCGACAGGCACCGGAGACCTTACGGCCACAGCTCCGAGCGGCCGCTTTGACAATGGAGGTGGAGAACATGGTCCACTCTGACTCAATATCTCCAGCCTCCCTTGGGATCTGGATGAAGCTCCGCCAGAGGTGGGAGTTGAAGATCTCTCTGACCGGAGACTCGGCCAAACGTTCCCTGCAGACCCTCACAGTACGCTTGGGTCTGCCGAGTCTGTCCAGCCTCCTCCCCCGCCATCGGATCCAACTCACCACCAGGTGGTGATCAGTTGACAGCTCCGCCCCTCTCTTCACCCGAGTGTCCAAGACATACGGCCGCAGGTCATATGAAACGACCACAAAGTCGTGCCACGTGCACTGATGGACACCCTTATGCTTGAACATGGTGTTCGTTATGGACAAACTAACTAGCACAGAAGTCCAATAACTGAACACCGCTCGGGTTCAGATCAGGGGGGCCGTTCCTCCCAATCACGCCCCTCCAGGTGTCACTGTCGTTGCCCACGTGGGCGTTGAAGTCTCCCAGTAGTACGATGGAGTCCCCAGTCGGAGCACTTTCCAGCACCCCTCCCAGAGACTCCAAGAAGGCCGGGTACTCTGCACTGCCGTTTGGCCCGTAGGCACACACGACAGTGAGAGACCTATCCCTGACCCGTAGGCGCAGGGAAACGACCCTCTCGTTCACCGGGGTGAACTCCAACACATGGCGGCTGAGCTGGGGGGCTATAAGCAAACCCACACCAGCCCGCCGCCTCTCACCATGGGCAACTCCAGAGTGGTGAAGAGTCCATCCTCTCTCAAGGGGTGTGGTTCCAGAGCCCAAGCCGTGCGTAGAGGTGATCCCGACTATCTCTAGTCGGAACCTCTCTACCTCACGCACAATCTCAGGCTCCTTCCCCGCCAGCGAGGTGACATTCCACGTCCCTAGAGCTAGTTTCCGTGTCCAGGGATCGGGTTGTCGAGGCCCCCGCCTTCGACTGCCGCCCGATCCTCTCAGCACCGGCCCCTTACGGTCCCTCCTGCAGGTGGTGAGCCCACCGGAATATGATATGATATTATGTATTGCATTGTTACCTTCAAATCAAGTGGAAGAGAAAGACACGATCGCTACTGAGCAGAAAAAAAAATTCTAAACTGATATTATTGGCGTAAGTAGGCTATGATGTCAGGGTATAATCTAATCAGCAGCAGGATTTAGAAGATAGACCCATAGATATGAGATCCTTTATTTGAAACATTTAAAAATGCTGTAGTGTGTTGGCTTTTTAACTTTAATACAAACGTCTTGTCTTTTACTTTTGTAGCTTTTCTACTAGTCAGCTCCCGACGCGATGTTATTCATTGTACGCGCAAATTCAAAGCGTCGCGTCTGGGCACGTTAATGATGCTCGCGCTCTTTTAAACTCGTAATTTAAAGTGGTGAATGATTTTTCCAGAAATGACGCTGATCTACAGTACAAGTTTATATTTGATCTATTAAATAGATGATGACAACTCACACACCTGCATTACGAGCTGTGCTTCTCTGCGTGCCTATTAGGCTTTTGCTTCTCAGCACCTGATGGATGCGTTCGTTAAACACACTTTCAGAAGCCGGCGCCCGCTTTGAAACGGAAACATTAATTGGTTTAACTGCAGATGAGTGACAATTCAACAATATCCAATGAACAATGAAGCTAGTATTTCTGCCCGTCTTGACTGGTGGACTATGTTACAGTTATGGAGGCCCCTCCTCAAAGCCCGAGGCCCGAGGCGATCGCCTGCTCTGCCTATAGCTAGCGCCGGCCCTGGTTTCCTGGACTGATTCCGGTTACCGAACTTTATCGTCCAGCTTTCGACTACTGTCTGCCTTGTTACAGAACCGGTTTTGTTCATTAAATGTTCTGATCTTTGCTTTTTATGTTTTATTTATACTTAAAAGAAATTTGTATATTCATTTATTTAGTTTTTTTTCTTTCTTTTTTTCACAAATGTATGACTTTTGGAAGTGCAATTTGATATGCAGTTAGTTTTAATAAAGTTGAATTAACGTAGGCCGTCGGAGCCACCAATCTCTGTATAGCGGCCGCTGGAGCCTCTGCTGGGAATCGTAAGATGGCCGCTCGAACACTTCCGGTGGCTTCACTGCGTGCTGTTAGTTTACAACGTCATGATCCAGTCATTACATAGATCAGTGCTCTAAACTGTCCAGATGTGTGTGTGTGTCAGTGCTCTAAACTGCCCAGATGTGTGTGTGTGTGTGTGTGTGTGTGTGTGTGTGTGTGTGTGTGTGAGTGAGAGAGAGAGAGAGAGAGATGTTGAATTTTGTATGATTGTGAAATTGTATTCTTGAGATAGATGTACATTTACATTTAGAAAATTGAAATTCAGATTTCTGAAGGATTGTTATCATTATATTTCATGGTAAAGGTTAGAGAGAGTGTGTGTGGACATGCAACAAATGCAATTTTTTTGTGTGTTCTAGGTAGTTTTTATTAATGTTTTTAATTAGCCTATACATTTTAAATGTGCAGTTAGCCTTATGTGTGGGACACGTTGCTTAATAATAAAATGTATTTTAGAGTTAATTTTCATGCATTTTTATATTGTCCTGCTGACAGAAATGTCACTCATTCGATGGAATGGCTCTTATTGTGTTTTTAAGGGGCTTGTTTAGGTTATTTTATTATATATACAGTACAGGCCAAAAGTTTGGACACATTACTATTTTTAATGTTTTTGAAAGAGGTTTCTTCTGCTCATCAAGCCTGCATTTATTTGATCAAAAATACAGAAAAGAAAATGTAATATTGTGATATTATTACAATTTAAAATAATTGGTTTTTAATTTATTATACTTTTAAATGATCATTTATTCCTGTGATGCAAAGCTGAATTTGCAGCATCATTACTCCAGTCTATCACATGATCCTTTAGAAATCACTCTTAATGATTCATTATGAGTGTTGGACACAGTTCTGCTGCTTAATATATTTGATGAATAAAAGGTTAAAAAGAACTGCATTTATTAAAAATAAAAACATATTTTCCAATAATATAAATCTTCTTTACTATCACTTTTTATCAATTTAACACATCCTTGTGTATCCTTGTGAATAAAAGTATTGATTTTTTTCAAAAAAAGAAAGAAAAAAAATGACTGACCAGTAGTGTATATTGTTGTTACAAAAGATTTCTATTTTTAAAACATTTGCTTCTTTTTTTTTATTTTATTTTTATTTTTATTTTTTATTATTCATCAAAGTATCCTTAAAGTATCACAGGTTATGAAAAAATATTAAGCAGCAGAACTGTTTCCAACTTTGATAATGAATCATCATATTAGAGTGATTTCTAAAGGATCATGTGATAGACTGGAGTAATGATCCTGCAAATTCAGCTTTGCATCACAGAAATAAATGATAATTTAAAGTATAATAAATTGAAAACCAATTATTTTAAATTGTAATAATATATCACAATATTACATTTTTCTTCTGTGTTTTTGATCAAATAAATGCAGGCTTGATGAGCAGAAGAAACCTCTTTCAAAAACATTAAAAATAGTAATTTTTCAAATTTTTTGCCTGTACTGTATATATATCTGGCAACCCTTCAGTGGAGCTTTAATGAAGAGAGAGAAGAAGAGCTTTATTATTTTACTGAGATGTCGCAGCCTTTCATATTCATATCTCACAGCGTGAGCGCGCTCGTCTTTTGCATCATCAACATTCTCAGTCATTCTCAATATTTAGTGATTTAAAGTATCAGTATTAGTCTCAGATACAGGATATATTCATTCGCCTTTACAAGCAGGTGTTGTTCGTTACCATGGCAAACGCTTGAGCGTCCATGTTGAACACGCTTCTCGTGTGTAAAAACTACATTTAAAACTTTACGTGTGTCGTAATTATACATTATTTAAGGTTATTATTTTATATTTATATTTTATAAAATATTGATATAGGACCAGTTGTTGTCAAGTAAGATTCAGTCTCTATACTGTCCGGATGCGTGTGTGTGATTCTGTGTCTCTGAGATGATGTTCACTCGCAGAACTCAAGCTTCTGAAGAGAGAGAGAGAGTGTGTGTGTGTGTGTGTGTGTGTGTGTGTGTGTGTGAGATTCTGTGTCTCTGAGATGAAGTTCACTCGCAGAACTCAAGCTTCTGAAGAGAGAGAGAGTGTGTGTGTGTGTGTGTGTGTGTGTGTGTGATTCTGTGTCTCTGAGATAGGGCTGGGTATTGTTAGGAATTTCACAATTCGATTCGATTTCGATTCGATATTGATTTATTAGCTTCGATATCGATTCAATAATAAGTAAATACACAATTAATTCGTATATTTTTAAATAATGTGTGCAGTATCACCAATTTTTAAGAACAAATTGACCCCAGTTTCCTGTCATGGTTTATTTAGCAGAACAAACTGTACAATATTGTACATGTGTTGAATACAAACCACAACTGTAACAAACAGGAGCTTTATTAACACCTCTAAAGTGCATGTAACTAAGTAGTAGAAAGTATATTTCTTTCTTCCTATACATTCAAGTTATAAAAGAAATGTAAACAGAAGCACAAAATGTGCATACTCTTAAAAAAAAGTGCAACCATAGATATTATAACATTACAAAGTGCTATTTTGCCAACACAATAAATAACACTGAACAGCTGATCAGAGAACCTTTGGCTTATTTACTGTGCCTATATGTAGGACATTACAGACATTTCCATCATATAACTCATAACATTTTAGTACAATAACATGTTAACTCTGAAGCATTTGTGATCAAACTAGTGCACATGCAGGTTTTTGTTCAAGAAAAGCAGCTGGTCTACATGCTCAGGCGTCAGTGCACTTCTCTGGGCTGTGACAATGTCACCAGCTGTTGAGAAGACTCTCTCAGCTGGTACACGACTACCAGGAATACAGAGGTATCGCTTAGCTTGGCATGACAAAAGAGGGAATTCCACCTCATGTTCCTTCCACCAGCTGAGTGGATTAGTGCTGAGTGGTACTGGTTTTACCTCTTTGTACTTCATCACCTCATCTACTGCCAGTGTTGGGAAGGATACTTTCAAAATGTATTACGTTACAGAATACAGAATACATGCCCAAAAATGTAATTTGTAACGTATTCCGTTACGTTACTCAATCTGAGTACTGTATTCTGAATACTTGGATTACTTCCACATTGAATTGCATTTTATAAGTGTCGGCCATCAAATCCTGCTTAATAAACAGGCCTGTTCTTGTGGGGTGATGGGGGTGCGGTGATGCGCTGGTGACGCGTATGCCAATAAAGCACCTAAAAGCTGTCACAAAGAACCGGCAAAAGTAATAATTATGAATAAGTTATGTCAAATATAGAAAGGAGATATTTATTACGCTGAGCGCCCGTTTCACACATACTCCGTGTGCGCTGCGTGTTGCGGTGCGTATGTGGTACAGGAGCAGCACGCGCTATAGTGCTTTCACATATGATGCGTTTGCAGTGCGGAACTGATCCACGGCTGTACCACAAACAGATACACAATATTTGTATTTCAAATCCAGAAGTTTTCTGCAACTTTTATTTAAAAAAAAGTTTTGTCACCGGTGCAATTTTCTTTGTAGCCTACACATATACACTCTTTAATAGACGTATTCAAGTTTAAACTATTTAAACAACGTATTAATCAATGCATTACTTCTATATAGATTAAGTTGTTCAAACAAGTGGTAACATATTTAACATGGCTATTAACCCTTAATTGCTGTTAAAAAAGGATAACACTTAAGGTCTTTGGGGTCATTTTGACCCCAAACTTTTAAAGAGCGATTGCATAAGGAAATATACATTTTTTAAATGGAAAACTATATATCATTTTTTTTATTTACTTCTCAACTATACATTTATGCTGTGTTTTTGTGGAAATTTTAAGCAAGCTTGTTCCATGTTGCATATGTGATATTTTTCAGATTTATGCCAGTTTAGTTGATTTTATTTGCCAATTTCTATAAAAATGCTCTCTGACATACGTGTGTGTTTGTGTGAGTTAGAAAGTTCGTTCCACTTTGGGTTTATGCTCTAGCACCAGACCTTTATTTAAATGTAAATTTTTTTAGATTTATGCCAGTTTTGTTTATTTTATTTGCCAATTTCTGTAAAAATGCTCTCTGCTGCAGTCACATACATGTGTGTGTGTGTGTGTGTGTGAGTGTGTGTGTATGAGATAGAAAGTTCGTTCTACTTTTTATTTATGCTCTAGGACCAGACCTTGGTTTATTTGTAAAAAATTTCATATTTATAATGGATTTACTTTTATTTTTTTGACAAACAAAATTTTAAAAAGTCATTTTTTTCATTTTCCCATTCATTTTCAATGTGGGGTCATTTTGACCCCAAACAGCTTAAATGGTACTTTTTTTTTTACACACCTTTAGAATAACCAAATTTTTTGTGCATGTTTAGATAGATTATTTAGGAAAAGTCACAGAGTTTCATGCCCCTGAGATGAAGGTAACACTTTTAAAAAATGAAGGAAAAGTCCATTGGGGTCATTTTGACCCCAAACAGCGATTAAGGGTTAAAATCGCAAACATTTTAAATTAAAACTTAAAATGGACAAAAACAGCCGACTCTCATGCCTTTTCTTTTGCATTTAAATTTGAATACAATAAATCTTGCATGCCACAAATAACTTGTTTTTCAACCTCCACGAATCACAGACCAGTGTTGTTCATTATTTCGCCTTGTTAAAGTAAACTGTAGGCCTTTTCATTGCTTTACCCCGGTCTTAAAGTAAAAAGATGACTGTGAAAAAAGCAGTATTTAATTAAATACGTTTATGATGGTATTACTACATTTTATGTAATTAAATGCATTTATGGTGAAATTACTACATTTGCAGGTCAATCTGTGTTCATTTTGACCACGAAACATGCGCTGTCACTTTAATTCAGTGTTTGCGGCACAGCAGAAATAGACTCGGTGCTAACACTAGACTATCGATGCAAATGTGCGCACTACACACTGTAGTGCGCTTCTGTTCTGTGTTTACTTTTTGCCGCATTACTAACCGGAGCAAAGTAAAATTCCGCAGCTGCTGAGAAACTAGTTCCTTTGGGATCATTGAGATGAAAGGTAAGTTTGATTTCTAACATTATTCTCTCAACGGACATTTGCATCGATAGTCTAGTGTTATAATTGATTTGCGTTTGGTGCACTGTGGAGTGGGTAAAACGTTTTTTAATGGCTGGCTAACATATACCATTGACTCGCGCTAGCCTAGCATCGGCTAACTATCCAAATATAAGGACTGGATAATTAAAAAAAAAAAATGTCTCCACTGATGAATAACAACCAGGCTGACTTAAAAATGAGGTCCGATGTCAAAAATCCCGAACCACCCCTTTAATGGAGTCTGCTTCTGGAGTATGTCTGCCCAAGGAGATCTGCCAATGCACAAGAGTCTCTTTTCTTCTTGGATGGGTCCAGAGTCCTCAGCTGGTTCTGCTTCATTGGCCTCTGCATTTATTGGTCCACTCTGTTGAGAAAGCAAAGGAGTTGTATTGTAAATAGTTATCACCCTTTTCGAAATAGTGTATATAACAATATAGTTAGGTTTAAATTCATAATTGCAGTGTATCATTAATAATAAAAATACATAATGTTTTTATTCACACTATACAGTACTTACTGAGCTTTTTCCAGTTGCCAGTGTCTTAGTGTTATCAGTGAGTTGGGTGAAGACTTCCTCACGCTCATCATCAGTCGATAAAGGCAGGGCCTTAAAGCGTGGGTCCAGGGCAGAAGCGAAGTAGAGTTGTTCCTTTATGCCTGTGTACCTTAAAATAAATATAATACATTTCTATTACAACAAAATATAAAAATTATCATTATGAAATTAGTATAATGCAAAACAACTGTCTTAGAATAAAGTGTCATAATGATAATAAATACCTTTTCTGGAGATCCTGATGCACAGCAGATTTCATCTCCTTCACCATCACAGGATCAGTCGGGGCGGATGCATCTCTTCCAGAAGTCTTGCTCTCAGAGGGGCGATGACAGAGAGAGTTGGGGTTCCTTCTTGAGATATGACTAAGGTGGCTTTCTTCATTGGCTTCAGAGCCAGTGCAACAGCCTCTGCTGCTGTTATGTCTGCCTCTGTAAGGGAGCTCAGATCTTTCTCTTGTTTTCGTATCTCAGGGGCAAGTAGTGCAGCAGAGATAGCAGCTTGCTGTTCTAGACATCTTTCCACCATTTCAAATGCACTATTCCAACGCGTTGGTACATCGGTCACTAACTTGTGCTGTGGCAGGTCCAGCAGTTTCTGTTTTTTTTTTAGTTCGTGGCTGGCTATGGTGCTCCGGTGGGAAAATGCGGAGATCCGCCTCAGTCTGCCTAGAAGCCTTGATACTGCAGGCATCTTGAGAGCCGTCTGTGATGCCAAGTTTAGGACATGTGCAAAACAGCCAATGTGCAATGTCTCTGTCAGTCCAACTGCTCGTAGCATGCTAGCTGCGTTATCTGTTACACAGGGTTCCCACGGGTCCTTGAAATCCTTGAAAGTTTGTGAATCTGCAAAAAAAAAATAACTTGAAAGTGCTTGAATTTATTTTGTGCAAGAAGTTTTCTGGAAAAAATTCCACATTCACTACGGTCCGCTAATGTGTTATTTCGCCAAAACCTCATAGCCTGTGCTGTGCATACTAGCTTGCTTGATTTACGTTAGTTATGCGCATTTACGTGTTACGTTAAGTGTTTCCTGCATGAGGTACTTTGTGTTGTACGTTGCCATGACGTTCACACGCGCAAGAAACTACGATGGTACCTCAACATTTGTTGTTGGACACAACAAATGTGTCCCAGGGCTCGCAAAATCGCTAGCCCGACGTCCCAGGGCTATTGTGTTTTCTGAAATAGTGTTCGCTTCAGTCTGGTTATATAATCAGATTCAGCGCATTCTTCATCTTTAATCCGCAGTGGCGCCGAGCAGAGCGGAGCGCACGTCAGAAACAGAGGACAGGGTTTGTGTGTGTGTGTGTGTTCATCTAAGCCTCATTGGTCTGTCACTGCTTGTCAATGTCAGAATATTTGAGATGACCAATCAAATCAAAGTAGGCGGGACTTATGTTCACAGAAGCTGCTGAGCGCGAATTTGAGCAGAGCGACTGACGCTTCAGTTTATCGAGTGCGAGATAAGATGTAAGTAGCTAAACTAAACATTTCACATTTGACAGGTTTTTTTTTAGGTCATAAATGTTAAACGAATGACAAAAATAATCAGGCAAACGAATATACTTTTGTCGAATTTCACCATTTTGAACTGAAAATAGGCCTATGTAACGTGACTCATGTAATGTAATAAGTTTACTGTCATTGTGAGGGGACAAGAAACATTAACAAAGCCGTTTTCATCATGTTAGGCACAAGATTAATAATGAATGTGTACATATTGTGAATGAATTTAATAAACTTAGTTAGGCTACCTAGCTCTCCTAGCAGCTTTCAGTAAGTGAACTCTTCTGAGAAAATGATTCATTAATCAACCTATTAGTTGACCGGTCGACCCTATGTTTACTTTCTTCACTGACAGACAAAAATGAAAAGCCTATATCAGTCAGAGCTCAGCTTTAGGAGGGGAAGAGACAGAGCAAGAGAAAAACAAAGAGAAAAAGAGTGTGATGCTGATGAGGAGAGAAAAATAATCAGCTGCGTGACATCGGTTTAAAGCTGTTGTGAACCAATGTTT